>NC_092806.1:65585140-65800140 GCF_040954645.1 Diabrotica undecimpunctata | reverse complement strand
AAAACATAAAGTTTCTCCTAAATTGAATGCATTTGTGGGTTACAAAAGCAATATTTAACGAATCTTGTCTTTTACATCGCTTACGGTAAACTGTGTGTATGTTGCTATAAAATTGTAGTAAAGTGGGCGCTTCTTCGAGAAACCGAGATATTTTGTGTTTTATAATAATTGTCTTTACTTATAGGAAAGAAACCTAAAGGAAAGAAGATTTAACTGTAATTATTAAACATGAATAATTTGTTCTTATTTTAATGTATTGTTTTATTTTCATTAGTATAATTAGCATATTTTATACTCTTATACCTTTATTAAACGAGAAAGAAAGATATATCTTTAGTTACTGTAAAATTAACCTTCTTGAAAAATGTGAGTATTTCAATCACTAGTATACAGGATAAAACCTCCAGATTTATGAATTATTGTTTATTTGACGTTAAAGTTTCATTCATCTCTCAATAGCTTGTATTTACCAAGTAAATTATTGGGCCAAATAATTAAGCAAAAAAAAATACGGCGTTTGTGAAACTGAACCGGCCAGGTAAAACAACAGTTGTTTTGGGTAGTATGGACCTCTCTAACAAGAACCTTGTTTCATGCAGTCGATTTGTTGAACTTAGTTATTAACAAATTAAGGTCAAAAATAATAAATTTTCTCTGTTTCTATCAGCAAAAAATCAAGCATTTGAAACAAATTTAAGAGTAATAGTCTTGTGAGTAATGTGATATAAAATAATATAAAAATCTTTAAAATGGTTTTTTTAATGTTTTTGTACTTGACGTATACGTTTTAATACGTTGTTTAGAAAGTAGTAAAATAAAAGCATTTTTTGTTTTTTTTTTTTTAATAAATGTTAAAAAAAATTTTTTTTTAATAAACATAGAACCTTCATATTGTAACGAAATATTTTGCCTACCTCAGGGTAAGAATATAGGGGCAGAAATAGGACAAACAAAATAATCGATACTGGTGCGTACGGACACTCAGGGGTTAGTTGAAGAGCTGGGGTCGTGGATAAGTTGAAATAAATGGGTCGGATTGGGGTAACTACACAATGAAATGAAGGAATACTTACATAAATCTCCTGGAACAAAAATGAAACAAGATATGGCAGACAAGGTTACCTCTAGCTATTTTTATTCGGACGCCGCTTCGAAGAAAACTTCCTGCTGGAAAAAGAAAATTTCTTCTTCCCTAAAATAAAGAAACACAAACAGGGGTTAGGAGAGTTTTCTATACTAAAATAAACAAAATGGTTGGAGAAACAAATCAAACGTTTATTTTTGTCTCAAATAAACAGTTATAAAATTATAGATGGCATAAAAAATATACTATAATTAAAAGATGCAAAATACAAAATGTCAAAGAAAAAACTTACATGTGTTGTCTGTTTACAATGGGATTGCTACAAAAACTGTCAAAATTGTTTTTAGGATATTAATCACTGTGGCCAATTTAGATGACTGAAATTAAAGATATCCTTATAATTGAAAATATTCTAAAATTGAACCTTTAAAAAATATGTCACAACAAAACAAATTGGAGTTAGCTGTCATATGTCAACATTCAAATTGGATGCCAAAGAAACAAAAGATTGACAGCAACCACGCCTAGTTTTACAATATAATTTTAATTATTACAGATTCTTAAATTTAAATGAAAGCAATTATTACTTTTAGCAAAAAAATGTCTGTCTAATTTGGAAAAAATTAATATATGGAATTTTACCTTTTTTTCACTTTCACTAAAAAAAAACTTGCTACATCTCTGGGATTAAAACTAACCGGACAAATTCTCCACAGGAACAAAGGAAACCATTTCCATCCTTCAGGAACGACGATCTAAGACGTTAATGGGGCTGGATCAAGCAGGCAAACGACAACAAAGCTGGTGGGACATCCTATATAATCATTTTCCAAAATTTCTTCAGTTCCGGTGTACTGCACAAATCTTATGATGATTTAGTGGTTACTCTATTCTAATCCGCCATATTACGGAAAGTAATTACCACTTTTTACCGGCCTTGAAACTTAAACCATTACACAAAATTACCGGTTTGGTGATTCAAAATATCACACGTCCTTTCAAACTCAATCTCCTTCCCAACCTAAACTTCGCCTCGCCGGTGTCCCAAAACTAGACGCAAATCACCTCCCTCCACGCTTCTTACACCCCGTACACGCCAAGGAACTCACACAAATTCCTTACGACTTGCAATCGTTAAAATTAACATTTAATCTCTTTCGGAGTTATTGCGTCTCAGAGAGAAAAAACACAAGACTTGCAATATTTTTTCTAGGAACGTTGAACTTAAAACGCCATAAAATATCGATCGTTTTAAAATTCTTTTGCAAACAGAAAAACGAAAATATTCCACCGACAGGGGCGTACTTACAGAATTTATATTATAATATAGATATTAAATATTATATTATTATATAGATAGAAACAAATTTAAAAACGCTACAATATTACACAGAATATTGGGACTTGTGGTGCTTAAAATATGATTAAAATTTCAAAACGATGGGTTAAGTATTTTAAAAGTTATTTTATTAGTATTTCCCAAATGAAATGTTTTTGCAACAATATAAGTCAGAAATTGATAAAGTTATAGCAATTCTATGGATAGCTTACAAATAAAGACGATTTATTCTATTGGTACTCTTAAAAAAATTTAAGGAAACCGATTTTAAATAATGCAAAATTATTGTGCAACATGGTGATTTTTTGCATATAAACAAATAGAATAACTTTTTAACTATTGCTTACTATTGCTACAGGAAAATTATTTTTTCACACTTGGAAATTTAAAATTTTTTTACAAGTTTTAAAAAGAAATCGTTGTCCTATGATAATTTGGAACGAAGTAAGTATCTTGTTTTTTAAAATTGACAGCATTATTGTTTCTAATAATTAAGAGATCTAATTAGCGCCATTTAAAAAAATATACATTAAAGTTTTAATGTGCCAAATTAGAAAAAGCTTACCTGTCAACGGAATTGTCCAAAATGCTTCAAAACGTAGTGTTCAAAATCGGCCAAATCTGAAACTCGTAATAAAATTCGTAAATAATTTATTTATAATAGATTTTATATATAAAAAAAAACAAATTATCCCATTTAATTATTTCTTAAAATAGTATTGGTTTATGTATTTCTTTGGAGATATAAAATCTCAAATAAACTAGGTTTTATTTCTTGACAAATATGTTAGGAAGATGGCTTTTGTCGTGTTCAATTTCTCACATGCGAAAAACCATGTCATTTTTCGCTGTATTAATCTCTATCATTCTCTTTATTCTATTCTCTCTATCATTCTTTATATCTTGATCTTAGTGTTAGTAAGGCGAGACACGTGTTTAGAAACCGGTCAAGACAGCTCCCCCGTACGAGAAACAACCGCAAGTTAAAGCCTCTAAATACCGCGAGTGTGTGTGATAGAGTAGTATTGGTAAGACGTATTTTTATAAACCTGATTTGGCTATTATCTGTATAACCCTTTACCACCTCTCCTAATTATTTTGAACCAGCCCTATTAATACAGTTCATACACTAAAATTATATTAATAATTTTATATACAGTATAGGTAAAAGTTTATGGTCGGTATGGACCTTACGTGAGATAGAGTGAGAAACACCTGTTTAAAAAGAGAGAGGTATATTAGGTCTACCATTTAAATCGCCGAACATGCTTGAGTGGATATAATAAAAAAGGGGAAGTTCAACGTTACCAAACTTATTGATTTTATTTGACCTGTTAAAATAAACTTATTTTAAAGTCGCATCGTGCCTTATTTCCAATAAAAATAATAAACTGCATATAACGCTACAATAAAAAAACTTCATATAAAATTATTTGGCAACGTCTCATGTCGCGTGGTCAAAGCACCGAATCAAAGTAGGGACACAGGTAACGAACGACTAGAGGTAGGTCGTTGACGTTTTTATCGTTAAGAGCGTAGGCGCAAAATTTCGGGCCATCGCTTTTTAAATGCATTCTTTTTTTTTCGAATCCTAAGAAAACCAATAAATATTTTTGAAAAATTTAAACGCAGAATGAAAGAATTTATTATTACCGAGGGCACAAAGTCTCGGAAAACTTCTATAATGTTTATTTTAATAAGTTACAGGGGTGAAAAAAAAATTTAGTGTGATTTTGAATTTCAAATATCTCATTAAAAAAACGTTTTGTTTATTCTAAGGGACTTTCGGCCCTCGGTAATAATGTAATCTTTCATTCTGCGTTTAAACTTTTCAAAAATATTTGTTAGTTTTTTCAGGATTCGAAAAAAATGAATGCATTTAAAAAACATTGGTCCGAAATTTTGCGCCTACGCTCTTAACGCAACTAAGCCGATTTTCGTCAACAATAATTATGATTGTTTAACAGTAATTTCAAGTAAGAGAGTACCTACAAACATAATGGCTACTATCGTTTATGTATATATTTATTGAAGTGAAAGAACTAATGAAGGATATATTTATTATAACTTGAAAAATAAACTAAACAATACAAATAGTAAATCGTTCTTACATTTACATTACACGTTATTATTAAATCGCGAATGGTCTAAATTGACGTTAAAAAACATAAGTTTTTCTACTTTACTTCTTGTTAACCGTGTTCTTCTTTTATCTAAAATTAAACCAGATTTTGAACATGTGTTCACATTTACAATACTTTATAAATATAGTGGTTAAGTTAGGTTATACATGGCGATGGTTTTTCCACCATCGTAATGGACTCGCGATACAGGTGTACGTTTAGATGAGTCATGTCCAATTAATTGATCGAAAATACACCATCGACTTGTCATCTTTATCCATTAGAAGTAACCAGCTTCTTAACTCTTTCTTTTGTTTTTTTACCTGCATTTTTATCAGAAAATCCCTGCACTTTAAATCGCGAATCCATAAATGTACATAATGACAATGTGCCACTCTGTTATATCCCTCTAAATCTTTTTGCTAAACCCCATATTAGTAATTGTACTATGTCGGATACTATGGATGTAAGGTTACCGTTTGCTAAAATTTTATTGCAAGATTCTTGCAGGCAGCGTACTATAACAATCACTGAACTACCCTTCAAGTATTTTTGGCCACTCATTGTACTTGTTATTTCTTTAAAAGGCTGTAAAATTTGGGAAAAATGAGAACAAATAATCCAGTCTTCATTATTTAGATTTGGTCTAAGGTCTAAGTCTAAGTCTGTATTAACTAATACAAATGTGGAACGGATTGCCTCTTCTAACTCGGTCATTCTTTTTAACATGTAATAAGTGAAGTTCTACCTAGTTTCCACGTCGTGGATTGGCCTTTTGAGAACTTTGTTATGTTGTAACTGATACTTTAAAAGCCTTTCTAAAGATAAGGTACTTTTTTTGAAATGTGTTTTTTGCCGAATTGTCGAAAAAAAGACTTTTTATTTTATCTATTTGTACACGACAGCATTTAAGTGCGTTCTCCACCAATAAATTTAACGTATGAGCAAAACAATTTAAATGTTTTCATTCCAAAACATCTTTAATAGCTTTGACCATAATTGAGGCATTATCAGTTACTGCAAAATTTACTTTTCGTTTTAGACCCAACTTATTAATAATTTTAAAAGCGATATTTTCTGAATTATGTTTTACAGAAAAATGGCATCAGCCTAATAAAACCGTGGTAAATTCTAAATTTTCGGTTAAATATTGTCCTGTTAATGCGGTGTAACCCTCAGTTACTCCATATGTCCAGAGGTCAGTAGTAATACAGATATTTTCTACTTCTTTAACAACTTGTGATAATTTGCTCAGTTTTGATATAACATTCCTGAAGTAATGAACCTGACGTAATGAACAAGTTTTTCTTGTTGGCGGTTTATATCCAGGAATCCACCCTGCAAACTTTTTAAAAGCTCGTTCTTCAACTATGGAAAACGGATGAAACGAGTCTTTGCATAGGTTTCGTAAATCGATATCTATTTGTTTCTTTTGTTCTAAACTAATATTTTTATTAATAGAAGTATCCATCACCTTTTGACGCTTGGGTGGCGGTGGCAGTATGTCAGTACTTGTAGTAGAAGAAGTCAAAACCGACAGAAATGTATCAGGAGAAGTTTCAATCATTGCAATTTCAGAAAGTGGACCATAAAAGCTGCATCTTCTACAAATGTGCATTTTTTGAAAATAAAATTATTATTCTTATACTAGGTCAATAATTTTGACTAAGAAAAATAGTTCTTAATTAAATATTTATATACAATAAATAAATCCTTTGACGAATTATCAATAAAAGTTTGAAATCGAAAATGCAGATCAATCGTAAATCGAAACTCATTCATTAATCAGGATACCTAGTTATAAAAAACAAAAGAAAGAGTTAAGAAGCTGCTTACTTCTATAAAAAAAGAAAAAGAAGATTGTACTAGTGAAAATCAACCAGTACAACAAAAAGAAACTGATAAAGATGACTTAAGTCCATGGTGTATTTTTGATGAATTAATTGGACATGACTCATCTAAGCATACATCTGTATCGAAAGATATAAAAGAAGTCGACATGTATTTGTCTGATGATATTACCCACAAAAAATTTCGAACGGAGATTGGAACTGTCCATTACAGTGGTGGAAAAACCATCGCCATGTATATCCTAACTTAACCACTTTATTCATAAAATATTGTAGTATTTTAACAAAATCTGTTCCCTGTGAACACATGTTAAAAACCTGGTTTAATTTTAAATAAAAGAAGAACACGGTTAACAAGAAAAGTGGAAAAACTTATGTTTTTAATTTATTTATTTGTTTAATTTATTTTTCAAGTTATAATAAATATATCCTTCGTTAGTTTCTTTCAATATTATAGCCAATATGTTTGTTTGTGTACTCGCTTATTTGAAACTACTGGTAAACAATCAACTAGTTACAGTTTACGAAAAACGGTTCCGATAAAAATGTCAACGACCCCAGTTTCATGGGTATATTAGGATCAGAACCAGAGATATGTAAAATATCTCTGATCGGAACTAATAGTCTCATGGGCAATAAACGTCAATAAGAAATATAGAGGGCAGAACAAAGGGAAATATGATTGTTATCTTTGTCTATTCGCTGAAAATATGATTTTATATCTGTGTTAGATATCCTGTTAAATTTTACCATATTGACCATAAACTTTTACCTACACTGTATGTACACCCTTTTTTGTACATATTGAAAAATGTCGATTTCATACCCACATGAAACTTGTTTAAATCGATTTATTTTGATGCAAATATGCTACGTTGAAAAGTTTATGGAAAATTTTCTATGGCAAACTATTTATGTACCACAATTTTTGAACAAATTTTGAAAAATCGCTTGGTTTTCTTCGAAACCACTTTTTTTAATAACTTGAGTTAGTTTAAGATGAAATTTATTTTTGCGATTTTTATGAACAACGCTTACTTAAAGCGTAAAATGTAGATAAATGCTTAAGTCAAGTTACAAGTTCATAATTCCATTTTGATTATATATTGCAAAAGTTAGTTTAAATTATCTATAAACATATTGATTTACCTTTGCGTTTCGGAATATATACATTTCTAAACTTCTAAACTTTCGAAACACATTGTATATTATTTTTTACCTACAAGCTGAATCTTATTTTAATCGAAATAATATGATGCAGCTATATTACAATAACAATTTCACCAAAGTTTACTACAGAAACCTGGAAATTATAAACAAAAGAATTAATTGGTTTCAAATAAAAATGAATTTTTTCATTTGTTAAAAAAATGTTGTAAATAAACAGCTTCTTGTGGTAAACTTTGGATAAACTTTTTTCTGTAACGTTGAAGCATCATATTATTTCAATTAAAATAAGATTCATCTTGAGAATAAGAAATCAAAAGTACATAAAAATTAAAAAAAAAACAAACGTCGAAATCCATAAACAAGAACCGAAGATACAGATAACAGATCATTCTCCCTCCAACGATCTCGCAAGTTTCAAATACGACCGATTTTGAGGACCACATTTTGAATCTTTGTGGACGATTTCGTTCAAAGGCAATTTTTTCTCGAATTTGGCACATTACTTTAAAATATTTCTTTCAAATGACGCTAAATAGATCTCTTAATTATTATAAACAATGCTGCTGTCATTTTTAAAAAACAATGGACAAACTTCGTCCCAATTTTTTCTAGGACAACTTTTTTTAGAGTTGTAGAAAAATGCAAGCCTTAAAAATATGAAACATTAATTTTCTGCAGGCAATAGTTCAAAAGTTATTCTGTTTGTAAGCTAAAAATCAACATGTTTTTGCAAATAATTTTGTAATTTATTTTATTTTTTATTTAAAATCGTTTTTCTTTATGATCATATTTTAAGCACCATTTCGTGTAATCTAAAGCTTCTATATTCATTATTGAAGAAGTTATTAACATTTATAAAAAAAACCGAAATTTCTGATTTATTTTTGCAAAATTTTTAAGTAATAAATAACGATAAAAACATTTAAAAAACGCCAATTTTAAGTTTCAAGTTCAAGTTTTTTGTATTACTTAGATTATTACTCTTAAATTTGTTTCAAATTTAACTGAGAAAACTGTCGCAAAGCAGTTCCCGAATCTCTATCTAATGAGCCCGGCTTATCGACCACGTGACCTTCTCATTGATCATTTAGATCACTTGGTCAATAAACCTGATAAATTAGAAAGAGGTGCAGGGACTGCTTTGCGTCATTTTTATCTGACGCATTGGGTAACGGGCTAGTATTGCAACGATCAGTCTATCTTGTATTATACACTCATGGACAAAAATATCGAATATTTTGGAATTTTACAATTTTTTTTGTAGTCACTATTATTTCAAAATAATTTTAGATTACTGATAATACTCATATAGTAGGCTGATGTACTCAACTGGTTTGAGATATTTTGATGCTTATTTTGACGTTTATTCAGTGGTTAGTGTCATTCGTACATTTCATCATAAAAAACCTTCTTCACGTAAAGGAAAAATCATACTTATTCGGTTATTTCTTGTTTAATTTATTAAGTTTAATTAAATATTGTCTTAATTTAATTAAGTTTAAAACAAGTATCCCATCAATTCAACACTGCGAAAAGCCCAAGTAGCACATATTGTAAAATTGTGTACGAGGAAGGATATGCGCAAAAATGTATCGCATGACGTCTCAGCAGAACTGAATCTATAGTTTCGAATACTATAAACAGGTACCGCGAAACAGGAAATTTTGTACGAAGTCCTGGTCAAGGACGCCCAAAGTGCACAACCGCAATTGATGACCATTTTTTGGTTCTTAATTCTACACGAAATCGTTTATTGACATTGATGCGCCTCAGAAATAAGCTATTAAATGTTAGACAAGTTAATGTGAGTTCAGAAACAGTTAGACGAAGATCAAAAGAAGCAAACTTAAAGCCCAGACGCTCCGCCAAAGTTCCACGTCTCCTAAAAAATCATAAAGCTCGTCGTTTGGAATTTGCAAGAACACATATTTAGTGGAATATCGACAAATGGAAAAACGTTCTTTCCACTGATGAGACCAGAATCCTATTATGGAAGTCAGATGGTCAAATCTACCTCTACAGAAGAGTTAGAGAACGATTCACCAGCTGAAGTCTCGCCCAGACTGTTAGTTTTGGAGTTGATGGCATAATTCTTTGGGGGAAGGTATTAGTTGAGAGGTACGTACCGCACTTGTGAAAGTGATTGGATGGATGACTGGTGATTCTTACGTTTAAAACATCCTGTAAGATCATGTTTTGTCATGTGTTGGTTACATTAAATATGAAAGATTCACGTTAATGCATGATAATGCTCGACCACATGCTGCTGCCATAGTGAGTAATTATCTTGATGAGTTTCAAATTCGAAGATTGGATTGGCCACCGTTTAGCCCGGATTTAAATCCAATAGAGCACATGTGGGATCACCTAAAACGAAGCATACGACAAAGAAATCCAGTTCCAAATACGATATGTCCAAAATTTACTTGCAAGCATGCTGAGAAAGATGCAAGCAGTAATAAGAGCTAAAGGGAGGAATACTCGTTACTGATCATGCACTTCGTTCAGTTGAAACGACTTGTTTAAGCAATTTAAATTATCATTTAAGTTTAGTGTAAAATAACCTTATTTACTTAATATTTATTTTTTTTGCAATTTTCTCCGGATAAAAACTTAAAATTGTTCATTAAACATAGTTAAAATAAACTCCATTTTACAATAAACGGCTTGTTTGATCAGAATTTATTTTGAAAAAACAAAAACTAGAAAATTCCAAAATATTCAATATTTTTGTCCGAGTGTATTTATATGATTATATGTCTATGGCGATAACTAAGCTAACCTAACCTAAACTTGAATTAACGAAAATCGTACTGTTTCAAAAGTATGGCTAGATAACAATTTTAGAGGTTCTTATTAAGCCTTTTTAGAAGTATATTCACTTGGTTTGGATGTTCCTTAGTCAAAGATTAAAAATCACGCATTTGACAGCACACATAATTTCTGGAGAATAGTTTATTGGAGTTTATTTCGAAATCCACTAAAGATTACCAACAAGAAATGAACTCCAATGTTTTTCTACCAAATTATGTATGTAGTCGTTGTCAGTTATGATTTATTATTAATGGAAAAATTACCGATGGTTTCATGAAAAAAAAAATTTCAAGACAACATAAATAAAATTTTCAAAAATATGTCATTGAGATAATCACACAAAGAAAAGAAATAGTGGTATTTCGTTTGCCGTCTTACCATTGTAAATTAAATCCAGTAGAGTTAATATGGGTTAAGTAAAAGGTCAAGTGACCAGAAAAATATAACTTTTAAATTGAAGGATGTCTGACAACGTTTACTAAATTATATAAAAAGAGAACAAAATATAATGAAATCAATGCCGTAAGTAACATAAAAAAGAGATGTAGACTCTTGGTAATGACATTGAAGCAGTTTGTTGACCAGTAATCATTCCTATCGGGTCCGACAACAAATCTAATTAAAAATATAAATAAACATCACAGCGATTTATTAGCATGAACAATAATTTGACTCGACATATTATCTTTCTCCTCTAAAATCAGTGCGTGCGTTTTTGTTGGTTCGACACTGGTTCTTTATTTTCATCCCTGTAGTAGATATATCTACTACAGGGTAGTCTCTATCCATCTACTTCGCCTTATAATACAAGGAAAAGTGGAAGGAAAGAGATGGATTGGTCGAAAGAAACTTTCATGGCTGCGTAATATTAGACAATGGTGTGATTCCACAGTAGAAGAATTATTTCGTGCAGCAGCCGACAGAGAAAGGTTACAGGAAATTGTAAACATGATGACGGCTAACGTCTGAATACGGACACGGCGCCCAAAGAAGAAGAAGTAGATATATAAACGTTGGTTTGTATAACGTTTGTTCCAACACGCAATTTTCAATTTTTTTATGATTTGTATTGTTCGATGACGATAATTCGAAAACCGATGTTGAAACGAATCTGACAACTGACATTATTTGGTAAAAACTCGTAGTTTCAAGCAGTCAATTTTTTATATGATATTTGTAGGTTATTCACATGGGTAAGGATATATATTACAGTAGACTCCCTCTATAACGAGAACTGAAATGGCAGACTAATTACCTCGTTATAAGCGGATCTCGTTATATCCAACAACAATAATACATACATATGAATATGTAGTTTTCTAAAACAGTAACTTTCTATAGTGAAGCCATTTGGAGCAATATAAGATGTTAATAAATATTGTTTGAATGGCGTTTTTGAAAAAAAGTTGTTTAGTTTTATTGTTAATGAAATAGATTAAAACAAAAAGAGTTGTTTACTTTTATTGTCAATGATATACGGTAAAACAAAAAATCTGTATTCTGTAAATCTGTATAAAGCGTATTTTTAAGAATAACATAAACTACTGCGTCTTAAATTGCAAGAAATCTGTCATTTTTAACTGGTTTAAATTGTCCAGTATTGTATCTATCATATTTTCTAAAGATGTAAAACAGTTTTATGCTTTTACATTTGCGTTTTTTCTTTGGATAAAGTTTCTGACAACCTTCAAAACACTTTCCACATCTTGTCTATTAGGACCTATATTTTATTAGGTGTGAATGGTCAACCCCCTACAATGACACTTGTGAATCATAAATTGTATATTTCCGACTAAGAATGATAAATTGTACGAAGTTTATTGCGAACGGCAGTTAAAAAGGGTATTTATTAATAGCTACGGTCGGACCAAAACGTAAAAAAACACGTTTTTCAATCTTATTTTCTCTCGTTATAAGCAAATTTACCTCGGTGTAAAGGGTTATAATTCAATAAAAATTTCACGATACATCTAATGTACCTCGTTATAAGCAAAAACTCGTAATAACCGTGTTCGTTATAGAGTGAGTATATATATAAATAAACTTATATAAATAGTATATACCACAAAGAGAGCTGTTTACTCTGCTTAAATACTTAGAGTCTTATATAATAGAGTCTATACTCTTAAAGAAGAAATACTCTAACTTATATTAGCTATTTCCTTCATCGTCAGTTATATTATAAAATTATAAGTTACTTACGTCACTATATAAATAAATAACAAGTCTATTATAAGTACGTGAATATGTATTATTTTAACTTATTTTAACTGAAAATTTCAGTTGTATTATAAAATCTAAGTGTTTGAATAAATGATTGTATAATCGAAGCCCAAAAAATTTAAAGAAAAAAATTCTAGTGTGCACGGCAGTCCAACGAGTCCTTGCATTGGCTCGATTACTTAAATGATCGTTACGAAACCGTTATTGGACGATCAAAATTTTTGTTGGGACAATCGGATTGACTAGGCAATGAACGATCAATAACGCTTATTGAACGCTTAATGACGGTTTTCCGTTGTGTTGTAACAAACCTATTGTAATTTTTACGTCAACAGAGTAGATTCTTTTAAAAATAATATCTATAAATATCCACAAGGAACAAGTTAATTTCTTATTAAAAGAACCCTTTTGGGCTATATCACAGATCGTTCGTTTTTGGAATAAATATTCCATCTTAAGTGCTGCTACTAGATATAGGTACGTGTTAAAAAAATTTACCATTTTATGAAATTATCAGTAACCATGTAATCCTAATACCAATTAAATAACATTTAAAAGGTTTCCACCCATATAATTATTGTCTTTAAACATGTATACCTAGTAGCAGCATTAAAGATGGAATATTTATTCCGAAAACGTTCTGGGATTTATCCCAAAAGGGTTCTCTTTTATCGGTTGTCAGTATATACCAGTATTTAATAGTAATTGGTAAAAACAGTTTTTTTGAAGTTTATTATTTTTTATGATTTTATTTTATTGACTATTTTTCTGCATTATATAGGTAAGCAGATTAATCTTAATAGTTTAGTTTATAGGTATAATGAACTAATATTTTTTATAATATAATTTATGTCCTTAATAAATTCTTAAAAATATTTGCAGTTTCATAGCATTCATTGTTTCTTGGAGTTTTCGATGGAACTGTTATCTTTCTGTTATTCATATACATACACACCCTAAACGCTCCCGATAATAAGCAACGAGTCTTTAGTATTGTCCTTGTGTTTTGACCGGCTTACTATCGCCTAAAATCACTTTTTGGCCCTTTCAATGTTCCATCCATAAATTATCTCGAGTAATATACTATGTATATTCATAAACAAGTACAAAATATAAGAAAAATTGAATGACTGTTAACGGAGTTCCAACACACAGAGCAGAATAGAGAGTGGGAAATATTTGTTTAATATTTTTAAAGCGTATTGAAAAACATAAAACAAATTATACCGTGAAAGAATTTCTTTTCGGAAAAATTATGCCTTATGTTGAAATGTTAAATAAGATGAATTTTATTTATTTATTTTTTTTTCATAGACGAAAGTAAAACCAAATATGAAATAGTATCCTAATATATCATACCTTGATTTCTCCTAAAATATAAGTTTGAAAGTCATAACATGATCGTCTTCTATTCCACTGATTTTATTTACTCTCGCAGTCACACCTTTGTATCAGTTGCGCGAACGACACGAGTTGCAGGCGTGTTCTGTTTTATCGTTTTACAGCAGCCACTACATTAGGGCTCCCAATTGGAAAGTTAGCTTGTAGAATACATCTTGATGATGGAGAGCAAATTACACCGTTTTGACAAAAACTGATCTTCGCTATTCTTCTTCGCATGCTATATCAGAATTATCGTACGTTGGCGATCACCATTGCGAAGGCTTCTCGATCTTCTGCAATATGGAATAATTGTCCTGCATTTTATATCTGAGTCCATTCACGAATGTTTTTTAACCAAGAAACTTGTTTTCTTCCTACACCTCTATGGTCCTATATTTTGCCTTTACGGATCAGTTGTAATATTTTATATCGACTTCCCCTAACTATATGTCCCAAATATGACATTTTTCGATGTTCAACAGTCTTTAGCAGGTCTCTTTGTTGACGCTCCTTAGAACTTCTTCATTCGTTTTCCTTGCTGTCCAAGGTATCTTTAGCATTCGTCTATGAACCCACATTTCCAATGCTTCAATTTTGTTCAGGATCGATACTTTTAGCGTCCACATTTCTGCACTATACAAAAGTACGGACCAAACATAGTACTTAACCATTCTTTGTCTTAGTACTTAACTAAGATGATTATTGCAAAGAAATGACTTAATTTTTATAAAAGTAGTTTTATGTATTGCTATTCTACATTTTATTTCTATGTCTGGATCTAGTTGGCCCGGTATCTCAGTTCCCAAATACGTCATTTTGTGAACTTTCTCATTTTGGATTCCGTTTAATTGAAGCTTTGCATTGGGATGTGGGTCACGACTAAATACTAAAAATTTGGTTTTGTTTGAGATTACTTTAATGCACATTTTTTCCTCTTCTACCTCGTGAATACGATCAGGCACAATTCGGAGACCTTCTATCGTCTGAATATCTAATTACATTAAGTAGTTCCCCGTTGGTTTTTATTCCATATGGTTGTGTCTCAAGTGCCTTTTTAAATAACTGGTTCGAGTAAACATAAGTCCACGAAACATGAAAATACATCTTTTCTTTGGTCACGGCATTCTTAAAATAGGATGTTAAGCGCAAAAAGTGCCTCTTTGGTTCCCATAACATTTCTAAAATCAAATTGGGTATCTTCGAGATCTTCTTCGCATTTGCGTCTAATTCTGTTGTGAAGTATTTTCAGGAAAATTTTAAGAGTGTGGCTCATTAGGTTAATTAATCGATATTCTGAGCATTTTCCCGCATTGTGTTTTTTAGGTATTGCGACAAAGATGGATTTGAGCCAATCTGTGGGAATCACTCGGGTATTATATACCTATTGAATTAAAAAATCTTACTACTACTTTTATGTTATCATCCTCCATGAGTTTCAGCAACTCAGTTGGTGTATCATCTGGACCACGTATGGCGTATATGCTAGCAAAAAGACAAGATTTTCAGAATCCCTTTACTTAATCAGGTGTGGCTGAAAAAAAGTGGTTGACGTTATTTTTATATCATCATAAAGAGAAACTTTCAATAAGAAGACCAACTGCTACATCCTTAGGCAGAGTATTTGGATTTAATAAGGACACTTTTTTAACCTTTATAAATAAAGATTTTTTCTACACTAAAAATAGCTATCCAACAAATCGTATTTAGAACGTGGATGAATCTGACCTTACAATAGTAGGGAGTAAGATACCATCTATCCTCGGTCATAGAGGGAAATACTAGAAGCATCACTTATTTTAGCAGAAAGATAATTTCTTAATACAACAGTTGTTTGCATAAATGCTACAGGTCATTTTGTACTACCGTTTATTCTTCTACCAATTAAAAAATGAGTAGCCGTCGCGCAGGATCATTTAGAGTTAGTTACACATCCATCAGAGTAGATTCAAATAAACATTTTCACAGACTGGTTCAAACACTTCATTCAACACACTAACTTGACTGCTGAATTGAAGGTTTTATTCATTCTAGATGGACATTATAGTTATACTCGTAATATCGATATTATAGACATCGCTAGGGAAAAAACGTGGACATCGTTTCTTTACATCTACATACAAACTGCAGCCGTTACACAAGACTTTTAAGAGACCGTTAAAAACATACTAAAGTAAGGAAATATACATGTGGTTTAGAAAAAATAACAAACCTTTAAGTCCATATGATCGTGGAGCTGTTTGAAAGATCCCATTTGAAAGTACAAACATCGAATGTGTTAAGTAATATGGACTAGCTGCGCAACAAAATGTTGTAAGTAACAGTTGTAAAACCAACATTATTCCGCTGGTATCAAGATCTGAATCTGGTCAAGGCCTAGTAGAAATACTGGTACCAGAAAAAAGGGCTATTGTATAACTATACTATATAAATATGTTTAACCGCTACCTTAAACATCTGGGCTTAATCAGAGCACTCTAAATCTGGCGTCTCGGTATGCTATAAGTCAAGTGCCGAGAAATAAAGAAAAGTGTCTAACAAAGAAAGAAAATTGCCGTAGCAGCTGTCATAACATTCACCCATCTTCACCCTACAAGAATAATTTATTAAATAAAAATTTTAAGAGACCAGAAGCAAAAGTAAATAATTAACTGGGACAAAAAATAAAATAAATATTCCGAAGAGAAACAAAGGAACAAAGAAAAATAAGATTTATGACTCTGAGAAACAGCACGTTTTCCAGTTTAATGCAGACAGTGAGCCTGGCGAGTTTTTGGGCCAAGAATCTGCTAACACTGCTGATGCTAAATGTATGTTTTGCCAAAGATTTTTTTTACAGATAACAGTGGAGAAACTGGATTAAGTGCAGATTGTGCGGGCTCTGGGTTCATTATGATTGTGCTGTTCCAGAGTTTGATACATGGATATCTCACTTCTGCAAGTGAACTAGGCTACTTCTTTCATTTTTCACAATTTTCTTATTTTAATTTATTTGCTCTCATAGATGTTTAGTTCTATTTTTGTTATTAATATGTGAATAGGGTACCTATTCCTTATTTGGTTACTCATTTATGATTTTGTTTTTTGTGTATGATTTTATTTTGTTAATTAAGATATTTGATAGAAGGCTGGCTGTTAATTACTACATATAAATATATAATAATATATTTTTATGTAGTTTACAATAATCAAATATTAAAGAGAGTAACAAAACATTTAGAAAAACTGTTCAGTGACAGTTTCCTTCAACTTATATAAGGTTGAGTTTGAGAAACTAAACTGCTACACACCACTACGCTATAAAACAGTTAGTAGTAAGGTTTGAAAAATTAATTTTTCGAAATAAATTTAGAAATGTTCTTTTAAATTAAAAATCTTCATGTTATTTTTTTTCCGAAACAATTAGTATTAAAAAACTTTTTAATTATTTAGACCGGGTCTAGCGCTTTTCACTGGCAATTTTGTTTTACAAGCAAACGATTTAACGCTTCATAGTCAGAAAATTAATGCTATTTAAGGGAATTTTATTTAAAAATGCGAACAAAAACATTCCTTTGTTGCCGTCCTAAAGTTGTGTCGCAGCGTTTTCAAAATCTTCTCGATTAAGACGAAAATTTCAAAGCTAATTAAATATAAACACCTCAATAATCACCTACAAAGGCGAACTATTCCCATTGGAAGCGACCGTCTCCGCTCTCGGCAGGAACTATTGTGAAAACGTGTTAAAATTAATTATGGATTGTCTCCTCAAACTTGTCGTGAAGATGTTTCGATTATTTGTACCAATTACGGACAACATAGCACAATCTTTACGTCATTGATATTATTATATTATCTATATAATAATATTTTTAATAATCCTCAGATATTTTTTCAGTCATATATCCGATTTGTCAAAAATATGAATTTTTTGAAAGAGGTAAAATTTTTCTCAAGAAAAAAATTGTATGGTACTGAGATATTTAAATTTTTAATAACTATTATTCATGTAAGGGGCGGTTTTTTAATAGAAATTGTCAAATTAGCATTTCTTGATTATTAAGATTTTAGTTTTCTATAACATTATTTTTAGGAATTATTTTTCTTTTGTTGAAATGAATGAAAAATTATACAAATTGCATTTTGTCTATGGTCGAAGTAATTGATACTATCGACAAGCTTAACAATTGTATGCTGAGTTATATCCAGGACATAGGGTGCCCCATCACACAACGTTAGCTCATCTTCACCACGCTTGCTCCAAAAGGGCACATTTACGAAACAAACGGCTGACTGCGGGCGCCCTCGATTAGTACGAATTATGCAAGAACAAGAAGCAGTTCTCGGTTTAATTTCGGAGTTACTAGAAAAAAGTTCTAGAAAAATTATCAATATATTGAATATAAGAAATTTTACTGTATTTAAAATTCTTAAAGGATATCAATTGTAACCGTTTTATATGCATACAACTTGTGCAAACTCTACACCGAGAGAACTTTTACGGATTTTTTCCAATGGATTCTTCATCATACGGATCATAATTTTTTAAGTGGCGTTTTGTTTGTTTACGGGGCTACTTTTGGACAATATTCTATACGCAATTTCCATAACTTATGAGCTAAGGAAAATCCACCTGAAATCTTTAAAGCTCATGTTTAGTTTCTAGTAAATATATGGTTTGAAGTAAGTGATGATCATTTAATGGCTGGTGAAACTTGTCTTATTTTTCTACAAAAAGAGTTAACTATTCTTTTTGGGAAATTCCTCTACAGCTAACACAAACTTATGGCTCATGCATGTTGGTGCACTAGCCCATTTTAGTGTGCCCTTAGATACAGTTTATCCATATAATCGGATAGGTAGGGGAGCTACAAAACTTTGGCCTGTTCGATGGATTTAAAACATGAAAATGTTGAAGGAATCCAATTATAGCCGTGTGAGACAATAAAAAAATACATGACAAATATTTGCACAAAGACGAGAATCATTAAATCAGAAAGTTGAATCTTGTGTTACGTCTAAACATAAAAGTACGCCATTTTGGACGTTTGTTGCAGCTTTGCATCTATTTAAAAAAAAATTATTAGTGTTTATTTTTGCTATTGTTCTGATTTAATGATATGGAATTAGTTAGTTTTTGATAATATATTAAAATAATTCAGACCATTACTTATATGATAATATAAAATTCCTAATTATACCTATGCCAAAAAATGAGTATCCGCCAAACAATCCACCAAATTGTATTTGCAAATTTATCTTAATCGGTTTCAGAGCCATAACTAAATTATCAGTTTGTATAAAAACGGGTGTGGCAGTCCAGTGGGACTGCCGGTAGAAGTTACAATTCTATACACGCATTCGCCGTTACAAATTTATTTGGGAGTCAATCTGCACAATCATTACATATGTAATGCTATAGGTAAAACATAGCAGAAAGAGAAACAGAATTAATAACAACTTACTAACAATTAATAAACAACATTTGACCTGTAATAGGAGTATAGTAAATGAAGGATGGAATCCATATTTTGATGAAAATGTATATTTTTATTTTCATATATGTATGAAAGGAGTTGAATGCAAATTTTTTTTACTCATACTCTGCAGTAAAATTCATTGTATATTTTGTTATTAATATAAAAATACACTAGAGTACAGTGCAACATAATTTAATATAATAATACAATACAAATTAAAATGCAATATTCATAAGTATTTAAAAATGACAATAATATACATAACTTTTCTACTTACGCATATATGTTTAATTTACCATGTAATAATATTAATAAAAAAAGTCCTCCCCGACTGGGAATCGAACCCCGGTCTCCCGCGTGACAAGCGGGGATACTAACTACTATACTACCGAGGACATGACACAAACGTAATTGACAGTTCTGGATCATACAGTGATTGATTGAGATTATTATTTTGAAATACAAAAGACTATTATAATTCATGAATGTTTAGAATGAAAGAAAAGTTTTTCTCTTTTACTATTATAATTATAAACATTTAATAAATAATACAAAACATATCACATAAATAATAATATTAATAAATATTTTATTATATATATATATATATATGTATATATAATATTATATGTATATATATCTTTATATAATATATATAATATTAAATTATATATACAAAAGGAACATTTTTATATATTCGAGAGACGAAGAGAGAGAAAATATATTTTCTGTCTCTCTCTTACTCATTATCTTACATATGTAATGATTTTACAGATTCACTCCCATACAAATTTCCAACGTGGAGCGCGCGTATAGAAGTATAACCTCAAAAAGTTTCAACACCCCGTATCTCACAAATAAAGTATTTTCAAACATATGTTTATATACCAACCTGTCCTTTAACAATAAATTTTACTGCAGAGTATGTGTAAAAAAATTTTTGCATTCAACTCCTTTCATACATATATGAAAATAAAAATATACATTTTCATCAAAATATTTATTTAATCCTTCATTTACTATACTCCTGTTACAGGTCAAATGTTGTTTATTAATTGTTAGTAGGTTGTTATTAATTCTGTTTCTCTTTCTGCTATGTCTTACCTATAGTATTACATGTGTAATGATTGTCCAGATTGACTCCCAAATAAATTTGTAACGGCGAATGCGTGTATAGAAGTGTAACTTCCACCGGCAGTCCCACTGAACTGCCACACACGTATTTTTTTTGTAGAATCACCTCCTGTGTGTGTCACGACGAGCTTACATTACCTATATATCGAAGGAAACTACTACTTATTTCTTTAAAATTTTAAAATTAATTACTTTAAAATTGGTTTATGGGGTGACGAACTTAAAAAAAATACTTTGACAGAAATGCTATTTCCGGTTATACCTGAAGTGAACAGTAAGTTTATTTTAAATGGAATAACCTGTATATTATTACCATTTTTAGATTCTGTATAAAATTCTAGATAAAACTTGTTGAAAGTACTATAGGTCAAAACTTCAAATTTTTTGACTTATTCATTATTATTTAAGAAATTTTGTCAGATAGAGACAAAGGGTTTAAAGATAATAGCTCATCCATTTACAAACAAAAAACTCCCTGTCAAATGCATCTTTTGTTGTAGTTTTGTTCTTTGTCCAAAAACTATATATTTTCAAAATCAAAAGAATGGCTATTTTTTTAGAGACTGTTTGGCTAGGGCTATTTTGTCTAATTTGGTGATTTGTACATTATGTTTGTGCACAACAACCCTTCTATGCAGATATTGGTGTGTTTGCCCAAAATATGTTCAATAATTGCAGTTTTTACAATTTGTTTTATAAATAACATCCGACTGACGATCTTTACTAACATTGGGTTTTGTTTATGGATGTTTTTGATGATTTATGTCTAACATTAATGCCATATTTTGTCAACATTTTCGACGTTTGTTGAGAGAATACATTTTTTTAAAACTGTACAAAACAATAATATGCCCAGTCGTAACATATGGTTCGGAGACCTGGACTCTGACAAAAACTAAACAAAACATGTTAAGATATTTCGAAAGAAAAGTTGTAAGGCAAATCTATGGGGCAGTGAATGACAATGGAGTGTGGGAGACGATACAACTTCAAACTTTATAGAATATACCAGGAACCTAATATTGTAAAACATATTAAGATAGGACGTCTGCGGTGGATAGGGCATGTAATGCGAATGGAGTAAAATGACCCAGCTATAAAAACGCTCCTTGATAGACCTATTGGCCAGCGAAAAACAAAAACACCCATAACAAGATACCTTGATAACATCGACTTAGACATGAGAAATATGGGAATACATATTTACCAGAAGAAGGCGATGGATAGGGACGACTGGAGAGAAATTCTTGAGGATGCTAGGACCCACCTAGGGTTGTAAAGCCAGAAGATGATACATTTTTGTATGGTAAGGATATATAGTGTTTGTTTGATTTAGTGGCAATACTATTATTATAGCTAGGTATGATTTGGGTTTGTTTTGGAATGGTATTGAAATTAAATCTGATAATGCAACTTCTTTTTTTTTAATTAGATGGTTGTAAAATTCTGATGGATAATTATTTTTTTTAATCTCTTAAATTTTTTTAGATTTTGAAAATGGTATTGTGGGCTAGATAGCTTACTTTCTTTTCAGTCTAAACACTTTTTTTATGGGTTATAGGTGCGTTGGTATTAAAATTTAGATTTCTTCGGGACCAAATATCTTCTGTAAACCAGTTAGTTGTTATCAGTTCGTTATTGTTGTTGTGCTCTAAACTTAAATCTACAGTTTCTGTTACGTGTAGGTAAGTTAGACTAAATCGACTTATTTTCATCTTTAAGTATGATGGTGTAGTTAATGAATAATCTTATTTTGATACCCTGTTGCAATTTCGCAACTGTATATAAACATTGTTAAAATATTTTTTTCTAACTTGGACTCACCCCATATAGTTAGCCAATATTTTGCACACAAAAACACAGACGCTTTCGAACAATAGACGGTTGTTAATACATTGTTGCAAACAAAAGACTGTTCTTTCATACATTGTATGTTAACAATAAAGCATCAAATTAGTAGATTTTGTTCAAATTGCCGATCGCTTTGCGATGCCTACACGTGGCGTCAACTGGTAAAAAACATTTCTTGAACTAACGTTTTTGCAGGTAGTACCACAGAGTCGTTTCATCGGCAAAGCAAGACAGTCGTATCTTAGTTAGGGTTAGAGGCTGCCCCGCCATCATCAGTACGTTTGTGGTTTCTGTATGTCGAATTAGACGTCGTTTTCGATAGCGGATGATATTATTTCAGGAGTAAAGTACTACCTGCACAATTTGCTATCAAAACTATTTGTTGTTGTATCGAGTACCAAGACTTTCAAGGTTATTTGTCTTATATACAAAATACTATTGGTTTACATTGATATTTATGTGACAATCAGTAGTGAAAGTCATTGGTTTTTCCCATCGTATCATATTTTATTTCATACATCATATATATTTATATTAAGCTTCTAAAAGGTACCTATCCCCATCTATTCTCGTACTGCTCATTCATAGGTCGATTCGATCCGTTAGCGTAATTTAGTTTAGGTCGCAGACCTACTTGGATTAATAAATTTGAAACAAAAATTCAAAACCACCGTATAGTCAAACCAAAATAAGTACCTTCTTAATGGGAACTTTATAACGGGCACAAAAATTCATCTGTTATATACGTTATACTATGTTCATTAATTATTTATTTGGAATGCGTATTTCTGAAAATTAAAACATAATTATTAAATACACCGCATAGTAATAACACCTTAAAGAGGTGTTTTGAATTCTTAAGATGCCGCAAATATGACACTGTTTACATAATGATTAGCAACATATAATTTATCTATGTGGTTGGGAATCCCGTTTGGCAAATACGAGATATTAAGGCATGAATGAAACTTTTACGTTACATAAACAATTATTCATAAAATTTAACGATTTATCTTGTGCACTAGTTGTTAAAATATTTACATTTTCGTAAAATTGTCCATTGCCATAAATAGTAAAAGTATACCCATTGGATAATACTAAAGTAGAAATAAATTTATATTATAAAGTGAGTCATAAATAATGAAACAAAGTATTATCTATAACATGTCTCAAGTTTTTCGGTTAATATGGTTTAAATGACAAAATAGAACGGTTTTTTTTGTTTACTATTTAATCTATTACTAATCACTTCTTTCACTTATAATTACTCTTGTCTGTTTTTTTAGGTTGTGTCTCAATACAATTCCAAGGTTATTATTTTATGTGACAATCTGATTATAGGATATATTGTTTATTATTATGGATTCTAATAAAGACACCCCATTTAAATTTTAAATTTATTCGGCCACATACAGTGAAACAAACTATCTTCATCGCTTAAATATGTGAAGATGTATTGAAATTAAATTTATTAAGCTGGAATAAATTTTGTGATTTGTAGTACAATTAACTTTACTTAAAGTTAATTTTTTTTAGAATTTTTCTCATGCATTTTTGATGGTATTCATTTAACTCTCGACCTGTAAACATTGATACGAATTAGGCGAAAGTTTATAGTGGTGATTAAAAACAGGCTCCGGCCTCGTTTTTACCGTCATTATCGTGTATCAAGTGGATATACTATTTATAAACTTTAAAAATTAAAATATACAGTTTAAACAATTAAAATGAGTGCTCCACCAGATTTATCGGTGAGTATTCCTTTTTATACTGCTACTGTTAATGGTCAACCTATAAATATTTAATATCAGCCACATCAAATTTAACCAGATTGCCCAAATGTCCTTTTTCCACAAAATTTACAAACAAATTCAGCACAAATTTTAAACAACCCTCCAACAACAATATATTATGTTCCTAACCAAGTACTATCACAATCTTCCTCAAACTGTTAATACAATCCTATAATAAATCCCACATTATCTTCACATCAAAATGAAGCTTCTGATTCTATTGAGATGCCACATACATTACAAAGTAAAAAATCTTCAGGAGAAATCAGCGACATTGAGTCATCGGGCATCCACGAATGGCAAACTATACAACATACCTAGTAACAAAAACCGTAAAATTAATCTTCTGACACTAAGAGAAAACGAAGACACGGTAGTAACCAGCAATAAATTTCAGATTCTACAAAATGAAAATAAAAACGACCACAATAATAGTACAGGAAATACCAACGAAAATCCAGCAACCTCTAAACATCCACCAATTTTATATATGGTGTTAGTGAATACAATAAAATGGTTAATAACCTATCGGAAGTAACAAAAACAGAGACATACTATTGTACACTTGTTCAGCATTAAAAATGAACACAATAAAAATATATTCCTGGGACTCTGAAACATATCGAAAACTGGTAAATAGCCAAAAAATTGTGCATCATACGTACCAAATGAAAGAGATTGTAATTCGTAATCTACGTCATACAGTTCCCATTAATGTAATAAAATGTAAAATAGAAAAACATGGGCATTTAGTAAATATAAATATAAAATGTAAATATAAAACACAGATTAATTAAGGACCCTCTAATGATGTTCTACTTCGATATAGAACCTAATCAAAATAATAAAAAAATATATGAAATTCAATTTATAAACAACGCAAAAATAGTTATTGAGCCACGGTATAAAAATAATAATATTGTCCAGTGTACCAGATGCCAATTGTATGGACACTCTAAGACATACAGTAATAGACTTTTTCACTGTGTCAAATGTGGAGGAGAATTTGTATACCTAAAAGCGCTCGTTAACACTGCACTGCTGTGTAATACTACAGTAGAGATAAACTGCACAATTTGTACGGCCAAAATATGCTATTTTGGGCTCAACTTCTTTCTAAGATCTAAAACTGTACAAGATAATAATACGGCCAGTCCTAACATATGTTTCAGAGACTTGGACATACGGATATACAAGGAATCAGATATCATAAAATATATTAAGATAGGATATCTGAGGTTGATAGGGCATCTAATGCGGATAGAACAGAATGACCCAGCTAGAAAAATGTCCCTTAATCGAAGAAGAAGGGAAAGATTCAGAACAAGGCTCTTTGATTACATCTATAAAGACATGAGATATGGAAATACGTGTTAGGCAGAGGAAGGTGATAGATAGGGAGGACTAAAGAGAAACTCTTTAGGAGGCTAGGATCCATGCAGGGTTGTAAAGCTAGAATGATGATGGTGGTAGTTGCGGTATACTTATTTGGATTTTACTAGATACTAATTTGGTGTAGTATTGAAATGAAACAAATTTTTCCTAAATTCCTAGTTTCCAACTAGCGGCAGAGGATTTGCATATTGATAGTGCCTCTGTATCAATGACTTCGGTTTTCGTTCTTGGACTACGTTGCATAATGTATTCATCACAGAGCTCTTGTGCTAGCTCAAGGATAAAATCTCGACGTCTATTTTTTGCCTGTTTGCATATTGTATAAACTGCTTGCATTTATGGAAACAAGGTCCAATATATTATAAAATACTGATGCTGGCCTTAGTCGTGATCCGGCTTTGGTGGTATATTTTCTGGCCATTCGACGATCACGTCAACGCCCAATTTCGTTTCTTTACAAAACTTGAGAGTTTCTGGAAGGTTTTGATTGTCATTAGCCTAGTCTACTGTAGCATGCATTCAATTTAGCAACAACACGTTTTTGTTTGGTTTTTCTTCATGGTGAAAGTGAAACTTTCTTTCTAATACGGTTTTGTTTCGACTATGCTGATATCTTCAGCACGTAATTTTGCTCCAAAAGCTAATAATGTGAAAACATTGTCTTTAGTCACATTTCTTCCCTTCTTAAAAAAAAGGGTGCAACAAATGTAAAATAACGAATTATGGTAAATACTGGTTCAACGATTGCGTGTCGTCTTTACCTAAATACGCAAAACCGTTTGGGAAGTACTTCGATTATAACCTTCGATGTGAACTTAATACCAAATTTGTCAGGTTTGTTGAAGATGTATTAAATAAATCTACACCTAACTTTGGTAGGGAATACCTGTTCGTCAACAGTCTAGTTTGTTTCAGGTTTATAAGAAAGAATGCAATTCTTTCGCTGGCTTCTTTGATTTTTTTGTCAAAACGCAAAAATTTTATAATTTCCCGAAATCTACCACGAGAAATGGTTTGAGAAAAAAAACGGAGGTTTTTCACCAAACGCACCTCGAGTATGAATAGTCGCAATAAAAACATTCATTTCATCTTTAGTTATCGACTAGGCCTTGATTTCTAGTTGCCAATAAGCTTCAGATTCTGAACACTTCACTATATGGTGGAGCAATTTGTTTGTCAATAAGAACCCGCCAAGGACTTAACGAATTCTCAACGTTTCGCAGTGCGTACTCTGTTAGACCTGATTTATCCTTTTAAATATTCTATTGTGATAAGTGACCGTCACTATTCTCCCCTATCTGAGCAAGATTCCAGACTATTCCATTTTTAGAAATATAGTTCATATTTTTGATTGCAGTTTCAGCCACTTCATTATAGCCAACTGCACGATTTTCTTTAAAATGACAGGTTTTTTGCCCTTTTTTTTGTAGCTTTTCTATTTTGTTTCCGTTTGCAACTTCGTAGTAATGCGGCAGTCAGCAGCAGCGCTACTTATACTCTTAGATAGCCCTATATACAATATCATTTTACTACAATATACATAATTGCATTAATTGTAAATTACATTACCTGGCTGTGATTCTTCTTCCATTTTGTTATCATACGAATCTAGGTCATCAGTACTTGCATTTTCAATATTCGTTGGAATGTATTCCTCATAAATATTGCTTCACCTTCGGACTTACCCCCATTAGATTTCGAAACTTCCTAAGGAGCTCTTCGTGGGTAAGAGGGCTGTTCGATAGGGCGACTGACTAAATCTGTAGCCAGACGCTTGACTTTCACAATAAAATATAATGGGAGTAATGCCGCACACAGTGCTAATCAATACTTTGGCGTGAACTCAACAACCTAGAATCGATCATTTTGACCGTTCTTCACGTTTCTACGAAGATTTGATAATACAAAAATAAGTACAGAAACAAAATCAAGGATCTTGTTAATTATATTTAGAAACATGGTCGAGCAAATATTAGAAAGCCTTGGACAAACAAATGTTACAGAAACAAGGTCTAGCCATAATGTTTAAGAAAGCATTAAATAAAAAATAATACCACCTTAACAATTAAAATAATATAAAAAACTGTTTTAGAGCTCCAGTTTTAGTGTTGATTAACAAATGCTTACTCCTATCCACATATTTATCCCTAATCCACAATTCTGCTTAAAAACAACCATAATTAATTGTTTTAATGAATTTTTTACAAATAATCCATCACACATCAAATAATAACCACTTATACAAAAATATATTTTAAGTTTTGATTATTTTTAAACTTACTTTTATTCAATATCACGCATTTCTCTCCACCAAGAATCACATATATCTGTCTTATTGTCTCCTGCAGCATATGTAATTCATTCGGGACTCGACACAAGCTTGTTGCTAACCATGCGAACTTTTAAAATTTATGACGACACGTAAGCCATTTCCATACGTGTTACGTCATAAAATGGTAATTTCTCTTCATTCCACATAATACACTCACCGACGGTTGTTATTGTGGCAGATTTTATGTATAAACGACCAAGGGAATAAAACACGATAATCGGCTCGGGATGACCTATATTTTATTTTGTTTTATGGAAAAAGGACCGAGAGTCATTTTTTTAAAGGGGATGGATGTTTAGGTATTAAATCTATTTTTAAACTGGAAGAGAGCGGCATAATGATTGTAGATTGTAATCAGAATAGTGTAGTATATTTTGCTTCCCGGAATAATTTTCCCACTGATTGTTAATATATTATTATAGAAACTTTAGGATACCACATATATAGTAATTATACTTTTCTAAGTAAAAACTCGATTAAAAAGACAACCGTACCTCACAGCTCTAATCTTAGAGATATTCTCATTTTTAAACATGCCGTAGATGATGTGGACGAAGGAATTCTAGTAAACGGAAACACAGATTTCTTATGTTCTCTATTGTTCAACCTAATGATGGTTGAAATAGTAAAAAAAGTAATAACTAAAAAGGATAAAATGCAAGAAAAACAACTTAAAATAATCTGCTATGCAGACGATGTAATACTACTCTCTCAAATTTAAGATGATTTACAACGTACGCTGCATCAATTCAATATAACCGCCACAAAATTTAACATGTGAATTTCCCTAAAAAAGACAAAAAGCATGGTAATAACAGCAAATTTACTAAGATGTAAATTGGAGCTAAAGTGTAAGAAAATAAAATTAAAAATGAAGTTTAAATATCTAGGCATCACATTATCTAGCTATGGAAAGCTCGAAACGGAGGTAGAAGATCAAGTAAAGAGAGCAAACAGAGCCGCAGGTTGTCTGATTAAAACAATATGGAGAAATAAAAATATCGAAAAAGAAATGATTACAGAACAGTCATCAGACCAATACTGATCGCGGCAGAAACACGACCTGACACAGAGAGGACAGAAAGAATGTTGGAAACAGTAAAGATGAAAAATTGATGGTAAAACACTAAGGGACAGATCTAGAAGTACAGATATACGACATGGATGCATAGTGGACAACATCAAGCACTGGGTAAGAAATAGAAGAATAGAATGGAACGATCATATAAGCCAAATGGCAACAAATAGAGCAACGGTCCTCTAATAGGAAGACAATCAGTGGAAAGACCACAAAAACAAGGGAACGACATTTACTGGAGGCGATACAGTCGCGTTGTCTTCTGCTGCTTTATCTTCCATCTTATGGAAGGTTGGAAATCATCATGGCTATGCGGACTCTGTTGACTGCCGCTTTAAATTGCACTACTGTCGTACTAAGTGAACTAATGTCGAGATCTAAACATATCTGAGTTACTACCATAGTCATTAAAATCTTAGCAAATGTTTCATCATTGAGCTTCAGCAGCTTGGATAATTTGATATTCATGATTCATGATATTTCTTCACTAATTGCAGTCATTTGTTAGATATACTGCTTCAGTAAACTGTTTGTTGAGAAACTTTTTTGTGAGGTTTATCGAAGCATTCGTTACTGTAATTTGTCATTTTCTCTATATTGTACCATCTTCAAGCAGCCTGAATAGCTCTAGATAACTGTCGTCACTGGAAATGCGAGGGTTCATAATTCCAGAAATTTTGAGTTTTCTGCTTTCTGAGGTCAACAGTATCTTCAGACATCTATACTTTTTTCGGTCTTTTTTTGTCGAGTCATCATTAGACTGCTGTCAGTCAGTCAATATCTGTATAAAGGTATTTTTAAAAGATAGCCAAATCTGTGCGGAATCATGAGTGCCCACGATTGGTAAAATATTTTTCAATCTTTAATTTCATTGACTTGAAATTGTTGTATATCTTTTATTTGAGAAATTTTTTTGATTCGAAGCCTAGCACACGCTTTTAATTTTTGTTTTAGGGTGGCAACAGGAGTTGGTGATCAGCGCCGCCGTCAGCATCAAGTCGTATTTTACATTGGCTAATAGATATTTTTCCAGTGATCTTTATTAAAACATATCTGGGTACTAATGTAAATAGCAACAAGAATTTAACCATTCTGTATAGATAAAACAAAAGATAGCTAAGTTTAGATCAGCATTCATTAAAATAAATTTTTAAAAAGTCAAAACTTCCGTCTAACAAAAAATGTCAAATATTTTACATACGGTTAAAATGCAGCTCCACATTTACTATACGAAGGAGGAGGCTTGATTTCTTTTGAAAACGTCTATGAAAGAGCTCAAGATATGGTTCTACAGATTATCAGAAGTTCACCGCTGCATGGGAAAAGAACGTGAAGTACTGGTACAATAAAAAAAATGTAAATTAGAGTCCCTTAGACATATTAAGGAAAATAATGAGACATCCATATAGTTTAATTAGTTACTGAAGGAAAAGTTTGGTAAGACAGCTGCGGGAAGACTATATATTTCCTGGATCCATAACCTAAGAACTTAGTTCAATATGTCGACCTGTTTAGAGTAACTATAAAGAAAGTCAAAGATGTCCATAATGAATGAATAGGCACAACAAGAAAAATACATACGCCGAATGGTTAGATCAGATTAGTTGAAAAGGAAAGTTAAATTTTTGGTGTGCACTTCAACATATCGAAGACAAAATCCAGGATAATAGATATGCAACACAGCAATCATCTACATATAACCAATATATTGATATAATCCCTTCGCTCAGCTTGGGAATATTTTGACAGATTCTTCGGAAACATACAACTTAAAAATTTCTGCCTGTCACTATTTATAGTTCAAATAAACTTACAAACTTTTCTGATTTAAAAAATGCTTCAGTAAATAAACGTGAAATACGGCTAAACTGTATAATTTTCAGTGTCACCACCAAATTACATGAAAACTTGGATTTAGATTCTACTTACCCTCTAATTTACTTTTGGACTTGTGCCGTTTGTTGCTTATTATTTGTTAGGGGCAAAAACTACATCTATCAGAAAAAAATCGTATGATTGTAAATTAAATAGGATAATTAATAAATCATGTTTTGATCAAGCGAATGAATGTCAATTAACATTAAACAACATAAAACAAGGTTTTATCACAGTTTAGCCCCTAAATCTCACCTCCTAGAATGGTATACTTAAAACAATGTCATTGAATACCTTGTCTCTACTGATTTGCATGGAAATTTTAATTAAGGTTTTACTTACCCTTCACTGAACTTGTGCCGTTGGTTGCTTTTTATTTGTTTGGGGTGAAAACTATCCCTATAAAAAAACATAATAATTGTAAATTCAAGCAATTTTAAATAATTTAAGTATACAGTGGCGTTAAATTTAGATTTCTGTAATGTTTTAATTTTTGCCGCATAATTTCTACTCTTATAAAAACCACCCCTTGCGAAGAAATTGAAATAGTTATAGTATTTTTTTTTTTTTCATTGAAACTATAAATACAATAATTTTTTAAATCAAAATTTATTTCATTTCAACTTAAACAAAAACTCTTAATATTTTGTAAGGATGGGTGAAAGTATGCCCGTGCCTTAATAGCACATTATGTGTACATTACAATGCTCCAGTATACACGTTCTAATATCTCCTAAAATATGTGATTGGTTTTTTTATCATAACTCGGTTAGCTTTTAAGCTATGAACTTCTTAAAAAACTGTTTTGTAGATTGTTTTGGGGGCAATAAGATCATTTATATAAATTTTTCTAAACCCCTTTTTTTAAAGGGTTGTAGTTGAAAGGAATTTAACGAGTCACTAATCATGAGTGCATGCAAACTTTTAACAGCAATCTCTTAACCATTTTTGTCTTACAGAAAACATCAAAAAGCAATATGTTCAGAAAATCAAAACCTATATTTTTTTACTTCTCAAGATTTTTCGTGTCACTAATTCTTTTAAAGTTATTTTGAAAAAAAGGTACTTTTTCATAATTTCAAAAAATTTTCTTTTATTTTAAAACAATTTTTTTTCAAAAATAAGCACTTCGAAAAAATCAAAATAATAGATCATATAAACAATACATAAACAAAGTAAATTATAAAGCAGCAACGATTAATTTTATTTAGGATGCTAATTAGGGGGTGATTTTCACTCTGGTTTCATCAAAAAAACAGGGACCAAATTTGTTTTGAGCGTAACACGCCTAGTTTTGGTGCTCAAAACTAAAAAAAAAACAAAAATAAAGCTTTTTTAAACACTTTCAAAATGTTTCAATGAGTTTTCCCTGAAAAGTGCTTTATCTTTTAAATATTTTACGTTGAAATATTCGATTTGGAATTTAACAACTAAGAATCTATTTTTCATGAGCTACACAACTTCGGCTGGGTCTACAGACTTCATAAGTACACCATTTTTTTTTCTACTATAAGCTATAGTTTTGTTAAGAATTTTTTTCGATAAATACTTACTTTTCAAGTTATTTGTGAACAACCGTCTAAAAACATGGTTTATATTTTGAAAAATGAACATTTTCACTAGCAAATAACTCAAAACGTATTAGCTTGTGAATAAACCCTATAAAATAAAGTTAGTTAGTTAGTTAAAAATTAGTCAATTTATCCATTTCCAGACTTACTTGTAACGTATATTTTTTCATCCCAGAGAACGGGTGGCTTTTAGTACCCAAGAAAAACAACCCTGGGTTCAAATCCAGAAGTAGAGTAGAGGGTAAGAGTAACCTAAATCCAAATTTTCAAGCAAATCTATCGTGACGAGGAAAATTACACTCCAAGACGGTCATTTACTGGAGTAAAAGAAGAATAATTATGAATAATGAGGGTGTATATTTAATAATTTTTATTAAACACTCTCCTTTTCTAAATACTAATTTATAAATGGCTCTAAAATTTTAAAAATACACTTTTGTTTTAATGGGTGCACTTTTATTCTGTTAATAAACCTGTAATGAATCTTTTTTTTGTTTAAATATTGGCTATGGGCACGTATGCTTGGTTGTATAGTAATTTCAAACCACTGCCATTTGGTCAAAATGTAGCCATCGTAGCAAAAAAATAATTACTAAATTTACTAGACAGTTGGGACAGAGATCAGCAAACCAAGTATATTAATGTTTCTGGATTTTTTCTACTACGATGTTTTCCTTTATCCCATTTTCTCCATATAAAATAAAGACTGAGGTCATAAAAGACCCTGTCTTCTCTGCTTCAAACTGCCATTAAAAGTGTCATTAGTAAAGATAAATGAGTACATGATTAGTACACTCCCTAAACGTCTACCAGTAGGTATGTTAAAACTTAATAAGTAAGAATTAGATCATCTTAAGTCCTTGAATCAAACACTGTTAATTTATGAACAGCGCGTCTATTTTTAGCTACACTCATATACAGGGTGTCATTGAATGTAACAAATTTCGAGGGATAGTTCTGAATAAAACAATAATGACTATTGAGTTGAAAAATTGAAATAAAAAGTTTGCTATATAGACGAATGTCCGCAAATGCTTCGTTTTCTGAGATACGGGATTTTCAATTTTTCTTACAAACTGAAAATTTATTTATTGCTCTGAAACCGGTTGATATGGAAATGAAATTTGGTAAGTGTTTAGACGTATTTATTGAGCATTTTTTAACATGAAATTAACAATTTAATATTTATCATTTGTGCGCATGTATGCAATGCTCTCAATCTTTTTTAAGAAAAAAATGGTATGCCACTAAGATATTTCAAATTGGGTAACTCTTTATGTAGGAAACTAAGGTAATATTCGCATATTGTAAGTCGTTGTGGGAAGAAAATTTATACCAATTAAAACATCATCAATTATCTCGAGCCATACATTTACTAAACATGATGCTGCAAATGAGCTTATAGGATTCCATTTCGATAAGAATTTCGAATTAGCCTTGTCAGTCAACCAAAAAGTCATTTAAAAAATTAGGAATTTAAGCAACTATATGAAGAATCCAATAGTAAAAAAATAGGGGCGGAAAATATTCTCTAGGTGGTAGAGCTTGTACACGTTGTATATGAAATTGTTACAGTTGATTACTATTTAAATGGGAATAAGCCACAATTAAAGGTTAAAATACGTTTATTGACGTTTCAATTTCCACTTCGGAAATCGTTCTCAAAATACAAACATTAGTAAATTAGACAAATTTTGTTTTTTGTTACTTAGTGAAAAATTTTTCTAATAATTTAATTTTATCTGACTCATCTACCTATATTGACAATTCAGACATACATTATACATTTTAAAGTAGACGACTTTAAAATAATATTGCCAATATTGTTGAGTTGCGTTCCTGGGACGACTTTACTTATAAGATAGTTCATTCGATTACATGAAATCAACTTTAACGGGAGAATATCCGCCAGAAAAGATCATAACATGTAATTCGTCTTTAAAAAGAGAAATACATGCCATGATGACAGTAAAATTCTCCTGTTAGTGATTCCATAGTAAATTATGAGGGAAAAACCAGGAAAAAACCTCATAATACTATCCCGACATGGTAAGTATTTGATCGTGCATTTAGTTTACCTTCAATAAACACCAAATTCCGATTTTATATGTTTGTTATTTAAAAAACATAAATGATGTATTCTCTATATGTTACTGACTTACCAATACTGGGATTTTCCTTTTAATAACTTCCTCTTTCAATATGGGTAACCACATCCTACTACATTCTGCCGAGGAATTCGCGACACAATTGGTCTCATTTAGCATAATTAGAGCCGCTTCTTTGATTTTTCTCTTTTTACCATCCGTTTCTTTTAGGACTATATTTGAATCATTCCATTGAACCCTATGTTTACTATCCCATGCATGTTTACATATTTGAGATCTATCAAATTCTCTATTTTTAATATAGGATTGATGTTCACTTATTCTAACATTTAATGGCCTTGATGTTTCACCTAAATAAAACTGATCGCATTCACAAGGTATTTTATAAATGAAATTCCTTGTCCTTTCTTGTTCATTGTTAGGTTTGGTTTTGGACAAAATAGATCTCAACTATTTTCCCTGACGTCTCTATCTTTCATTGCATTTCCTATGTATGTTTTCTGTCCTATAGCAGGTCTTTCTTCTTCTTCCCGGCGGGTCCTAGTCCAATATTATTTTTGGCCACCTGTACTCTAGCATTCTTTGTACATGCCCGTACCAATGCAGAGCCCTGTTTTCCAACGTTGTTTCCTGGACACGCTATAATATGCTTTCTATAAGTCGATAAAGGTCATTATATTTTAATATTATTCTCTTTGTTTATTTTTGTCACATATATCATGATGAATATATTATCTAGACACGATCTAGCATTTCGGAATCTGGCTTGTTCTTCGCAATAATAGTCCATGTGTTGCTCTGTTTTTTATTTGATTATTGTGGAAAGATTCTTACTATTGAAGGCATTACAGTGATTTCTCTATAGTTATTAGGTATCCTTTTGTCACCGTTTGTGAAAATGGACGATATGTATGATAGATTTCACTCTTCTAGTATCTCCGCTCCTGCTTCGATTTGATTAAACTACACTCTTATATCATACAATCCTTGCGCCATCATATTTTAGCAGTTCAATTTTTATGTTTCCTGGTTCTGGTGCTTTGTTGTTTTTAGCTTTCTTTAGCGCTTTAGAAATACCTTTATTTGTGATTTCGGCTTTCTCTGCTATTGTTGCCACAGGGTTTTATGAGATATATTCCGGTCTGTTCGCCTGCAATAATTTTGTGTAATGCTTTGTCCATTCCTTTAATGAAATTATCTGTATATTATTTTTCCCTTCCCTTAAAAGTTCTGATGTTTTCTATTTTTTTCCATGCTTCCGTGGATCTGTTATACCCTATCGTGTTGTCTATGTCCCTGCATATTCTCTAACAGTATTCGTTTTTCTCGAGCCTTATTCTTTACTTCACTTGTTGGCTGAGGGTAACATATTCTTCTCATGTTCCTGGAGTTTTCCTCTGGCACTTTTTTTTCTTTTAATTATCTCATCTGGGTCATCACTGTATTTCTCCAAATATTTATTCTTGTTTTGTTTAATACACTAGCATTTCGTTTGGCGCTTTTTTATTTTTGCCTGTAGGTGTTGATACATTTGAACATATTGTCTTTTTGTTGTCTTTCCTATATATGAATTTTCCTAGTACTAATTGGTGGTTATTTGCACATTCTATTTATCTGTATACTCTTACATCTTGTATTATTGTTTTTCTAGCTTTTCTAACTATTATTAAATCAATAATTGATCTCTGGTTTCTACTAGGTTCCTCCTATGAGTATCTATGTATGTTTTACGCTAGAATCTTGTGTTGGTTATGCCCAACTCGTATTCTCGACGTATTTTAATAAGGACTTTCATTTTCGATTTTAATTTCGTCTATTTCGAATCGTCTTACTATATCCTCATCATTTTTCCTATATAGCTATTAAAATCTCTAATTTGAAGAATATTTTCTTTACCTTTTGCATTATCTAATACATCTTTTAGTGCGTTGAAAAAATCTTCCTTTTCCCTTATGTTCGCTTTATCATTCATTTCATATACTGCAATAATTATTGTGGGTTGTCCAAATATGTTTATCCTAATTTTCATTATTTGTTCATTTATTTTTTACTAATATTGATATTGCTTTTGCTGCTCTTTTATGTTTGCAAACTCAACTTCATATGTGTGTATATTTCCCTATATTTTCCTCTCCTTAATCCTTTTTTTTTGTTTCACTTAAGAATATTATATGAGGCTATGAGAACAAAAGTGGTATAACCAACATTTCTGTATATCACAGCATAGACTGCTCTAGCAGATTGATTGTGCATCATTGAAAATGACAAAAATTTGAAAATACCAATGGGCTAACTCACGAAGTTGTGGATTACACCAAAAGTGCTCAGTACATAAATACGTAAAAGATCCGTAAGATATGTAAACCTTTCTTTATGAAAAGCTTTCAGCTTTGTAATGCTAGGCTTTTACAAGAAAAAAACTCACAAACCAGAGTTATACCTCAGGATAAAAGAGGACGAAGTAATTCAGCAAATAATACAGGTGACGACAAAATTATTGAAGTAAAAGAATTCATTAAACACAAAGAAATCACATTATAGGACTCTTGAAAGTGAACATAGAAGTTATTTTGCAGCAGATTTCAGTTTAGAAATCCTTTAAAACTGTTACATTCTTACGAAATGTAAGAATGTCTCCTTACTAAAGGAGAACATTCTTACTTACTAGATATCAGAAAGAGGACAACTAGGAAAATACATCAGCTAAATCATCTTTATCCCGGTGGGCGTCCAATACCCGAAGCAAAAAAAAAAGATCTTTTGGAATTCCTTTCATTTATACCTCCAATACATTATGGATTTTACACAAGCACCAGACCAATAAGATCCGCTGTACATCCAGAAGAAGAGTTCACGAGGCAGATTTCGTACTCTTATTATTTTGTGTTTTATTAAAGCTTATTTTCAACATTGATATTGATAATTTTTGAGGGCCCTCTAGTGTAAAAGGGGTCTATCCCACAAAAAAAGTTTAAATTTTTATTTTTTTGGTAAATATACTGCACGATCTTCAAGTTTTTTAATAGTTAATGATTTGTATAAGTCCATTATATCTTTATAAGCCTATCTAACCCTATTTAGGGTTAGACCACTTTTGCTCTCATTACCTCATATATGTGACTAGTCTTTCGATTTATGGGAGTATTTCATTTTGTTTCTTTGCGATTTCTTCTATATTCCACGTTTCTATTTCTTACAGTCCTTTTTCTTCACCTAAGTCTTATATCCTTGTTTTTGTCCAAATCCCGAGGCTGCGTTGGACTGATTTTTGCATAATGATTTTTTCCGATTAGTAGGTAGCAAGCCCGGCGCCTCAACCCCCTATTCTTCGGAGGAACATTGTCCCTGTTCGTTGATTAAAATCATTTCCATATTCAATCTAGGCTCATTATCGGTAAATCTAACAAGGACTACGTATACATACTAGCAGGGAATTAATAGGTTTGGATAGGGACTGAGTGTGGGACAATGGTTTCCACTGTATGGTATTAGGAGATAAACCAAGGCTCGCGTCGGCAGGGATACATCCCTAAAGTAGATCTGTCACCTATCGGGATCATAGATGAGTATCTACTCTAGTATTTATATCATCTAGTATCACGTAATTTCTTTAAGTTTATATTAATTTATTATTGCTTACAATAACAAGTATCCTATAATAAGTACCTATACTACATGTAGTCCAGAATTTACCTTACATAAAAAGTTTAGTGATAAAAATGACAAACTTTACATCAAATTTTTTTTTCTTTTTAATTCGTTATGTATAGTCAAATATTAGATATTATTCAATTAAATATTAGATATTATTTAATCATATATTAGATATGGATATTATTTTAAATTAACTTAAAAATTAATATGTATTTGTGGTTACGAAGTTTTAAACTATAATGATTATATTGAGATAATCTTCACTTAATAAACATTTTTTAAGGTACAGGCTAATAATCCGAAAAATTCATAAATATAAGAGTCGTATAGAGGTTATTAGTTTAACGGTTGAAAATAAAGATTATAAGATAATTTAGTGAAAGGATTTTAATAATACATTAAGTTATTTTACGCAGTATTTTTAGAATGAAGTATAAATCCTTTCTACGCTTTACTAGATTATATATTTTTATAATGATTAACCTTTATTCACCAGGGACTATTAACCATGAATAATAAATATTTTTATTTATAAACATGCTGCTTAAAGTTAACAGTTTCCTTAAAATGAACTGAACTAACTAATTAGACTATCATAAAAGTTAAATATCTCAGGTAGGTACATTAGATGATTCTGAGTGATACAATATTCTGAGTACAATATTCTGACTATCTGAATAGTCTGTTATATAAATCTTAAATTTGCCATTATAAGCCTATATTTTGCAAATAGTTGTCGAATACGAAAAATTCGTTAGTTCCTAAATATATAAAACTTGACATACATTACTCCCACAAAACAAAATTGATTGTTTATCGGCAATACTGCGTTACTAACAGTTAATCTATGTCTGGAAAAATATCAAATTACGATTGAAAAGAGTCTCAGTTCTTAGAAAGAATTGCGCTTTTTAAATTTTCTTCATCATTCTCTTTTGTTCTGGGAATGGTTTTCTAATTGGAAAGCAATAATCTTCTGAGTATCTTGCGTCACCTCACCTATCTACCTGATACTTGGTATACTCTATTTTCGCATATCCAGGGGTTGCGTTTGTTTGATTATGGTAATAACGTCTTTTTTACCGAATTTTTATTATCCGTTTTAACAACCCGCTTCAAATATTTTCTATGGCAAACTTTTTTCAAAAACGTACTAAGAGGATTAATAGTATTTGGTTAGTATGCATGCTTCTTTAACTTAAATGCCTTTTAACTTGAATTATTAAAACCAAAAATTACCAATTACCATATGTCGCTCCTTTAAAATTACCATTTACTAAAAATTACCATATGTCGCTCATTTATAACAATCTACCCAGTAGAAGATGGCAATGGGAATATAACGCAGGTATTCTCTTTGTGGTAATAACCTAGCCCATCAAAGTAACAAATCAATATGTCCACCCATCGTAAATATATAGCATAGACTTATAATGTGCCAAATACACCCAGCCATCCGACCACAAAAAATAAAATATCGCCGAAGATATAATTTTAAATAAGCAGACTGGCCTAGTTTTACTAAGCTAGTAGAAGAAAAACTCCAGTATATAAGACATCTCTTTCAGAGGAATACGAATACTTTCTGAAAGCTGTTCAAATGTGTCCACGAGCAACGATCCCTGGAGGATATAGAGGATTAGCTATGTACCAGAGTTTATCCCAGAAAATGCTGCCTAACTTGAGGAATATTACAGTCTATTTGAAAACACGCCTTCATCCTATTGCCAGAGGACAACAAATATTCTGTTAAATCGCAGAAATCAAAAGAAAGCGATGGATAACAATAATGAAGGTCCTGGATATGAGGAGAAATAGCCAGAAGACCTTGTCACTATTCTTCTTAAAACTAGGAAACGATCGAGAACAACATCGCAACTGTACCACCTATATAAGGTTTCCATACTAATGATTCTTAACAGGCTTACAGCTGCTATTGAACCTCTTTTTATCACTTAAAAAAGCTGAATTTAGACCTAGTAAAAGCAGCACCTCGCAAGTATGTAAACTAATTCAATACATAGAAGATGGTTTCGAAAATCGCAAAATGCAACAATTTTTATAGATCTTATAGCCGCCTTATGATATAGGTAACCATAGGCTGCTTCTCGAGAAACTTTATAGCATGACCAACGACTTCAATCTCACCCTTTGAATAAACAATTTGCTCCAAAATCGCAGAATTCGTAGAATTCCAAGAAAATAGAAGTCAACGGAGGACACAAAAAAAATAGACTACCACAAGGAAGCGTGTTGGCCCCAACTCTATGGAACATCTATACGGACGACAAACTCTTACTAGCAGCGCCACAGAGCTTTGAGGACACAAGGGCCCACACAAGGATGATTGTGAAATTATAATACACGCCGGCAACTTCAAAACTACTAAACAAAAATTATCTAAAGCCCTCATAACGTTTATTATCTTCTATAAGGAAAATCACCTAAAGCCAAATTGAACCAAAATATAAACCTGCACACTGAAACAACAAAACACCAAAAGCAAGCCAGAAAAACTCACAGGAAGAGATTTAAATATCACAAAAATACCATATGTAAAGGGCTTAGAAAAATTAATTAGGATAGGAAATAAATACAATATCACAACAATATTTAAACCAACCCATTCAATTAGACAAGTCCAAAACCAACCCTTACAACACACAAGAGTCCCTTACAGATCCAAGAACTGGGTCTATAAAATATCCTCTAAATACAACAATTTCTATGTGGGAGAAACTGTAAGACCACTGGGTGCGGTCATAGAAGGTTTTTGTTTTAATGTTAGTTTTTTTACCAGCTATCCAATGGTTTTACGTACAAGTCTGTAGCTTGAAAAATATAGAAGTTATTACAATTGTTTATAAGTAAAAAACGAACCATTTTTTCAAACGTTTATTTTGTAAATAATTTCGATGAAAACGCAATACGCATTTAACTTCTGAGATAGTTTAAGTTTTAAAGAATACTATGAAATTTGCTAAAAGTGTCTACCATCATTAATAGAGCAAGTTCAATAGTTTAAATATTTAGCCTCAGGGATAAGCAAATTAAATAACTTTTAAACTATTTGACCGATCGGGGAGAAATTTCGCACAAATTTAAAAGACGGTAATTTCTCGATGTTCAAATGTATTAATAACATTTTATTTTATTAATAGAAAAATTTGTAAAATTTATAAATTAGTGCAAAAAACTGATTTTTTGCAAATATCTTCGTAAATTATTTATCAATTTTAATTTAAAAAACGGAAAAATCAAATTGTGACCATAAATTACTGTTTAAAAAAAAAACGCAAGGTAAAATACGAGTACTTTTTCATCTATTCTTTATCTAGTAACCCCCACCTATGTCTTAAAATCTTCAGATATCTGAGAAAAATTTTGCCGTGGAATCAATGATTTTTGCATAACCAGACTGGGCTAATAGGTATTGCTCATATGATTTAATGTGATGTAAACTAGCAGGAATTTTGAGAATAAAAGTCTATTCAATTTGATAATCTAGGGATATTTGTGCATGAGTAAAGCAACTTTGTAAACATGTTCCTTACCTTTGATATTGTACTCGAAGCGAAACCACTATCACTCTAACTTAAGCATGCACTTCTGATGATATAGCATTACAGAGACGGTTTACTGTTCATAATACATTCCGGACTCAGTCTTCGAAGCAGATGCTCTAACTTAACAATAAACCACGTGAATAAACAAAATAATTACTTTGTAATCGCATTAAATATATTTTCATGTCACGGTCCATTACTTTACAACTTTTATTTCCATCCAAATAAAAGAAACAATGGGCATAGTGTGGGTTGCTAATGTCTTTTGGCGGTTTTATACGGTCATTGGCCATATTTTGACTTTTGGAGCGTTTTGTTTTTGGTCTTACTTAATGTAGCACTTAAATGTGTTAATTTGTACAAGTTCAAATAATAGAACAGCTTTTAACCATAATTTAAAGCAGCTGATATAAGAAAAATAATAAAACTGATGAATATTCTTTATTTTTATTACTTCTCAAAAATGTTGGATAATAATATTATTCAATATTATATAAACATATAAATATATATTATATAAATATATTATATTGATTTCTATTTATTGTCTCAAAATTTTTTCTTCTTGGTTGTATTATGCCGATACTTACTTTTACAAGTTTAATAACATTTTCCATTATCCCATCGAACTTCCACATTTTTTTTTAAGTCATTGGCAACAGCGTTCTTTCATTTTGTGGGATTTATGTAATCTATAATGACTTTTGATAGGAGCTAAATATCGATAATTTTAAATGTTACCTTCTATCGGTCAACACATCTCTTTAGTTCATTCAACTCCCAATGATAAGGTGAGAGTTTCAAAACAGTAATACCATGAAGTCTAGCTATAGAAACAATAGCATATTGTCGATATCTACCACAATGCTCCTTGATTATTGTTATTCTGTCTGTTCTGCCTGGTTCATATCCTTTATAAATAAAATACATGTTTCTCTTAGCTAGACGATTTTCTTTTTTCTTCTTAGAATCCGACATACTTTTCCCTGTATGGCGGATTTTCTATCAGTCATCGTTCATCAAGATGGCTGTTAGAAGATGCATTATCTGCTACTATGACATCCTCGACATTCTCGAACCACTTCTTGAAGCATTTAAAATTTATGTCTTCATGAGAGTCTCCGGTTTTCTTCGATATAAAAACAAAATCACCATTTTGCAGAAAAGCATCAATTCTGTCGATATACCTTTAACAAAGACTTTCTGTGCATTTATTGAACTTTGGCGACTGTGTGTCTGGTGCGCTGTCTAGCATTGGCTATAGAATGCTGCTCGGGCCCTTCTTCCTGCTTTTCGTAAATGGCGACTCATCAGAAGGAGTGAAAGGTAAAGAGCCGTCGTTTGAGGTGTAGGGTTCGCAGAAATGCATGGAGAGTACCTAGGCATTACGGTCACCGGTCTAAGCTCCTAGTGGAACCACTCTACTCTCATTCAATAAAACCAAAGCGAGGTTGAACCAGGCCAGGAGGACCAGGGTCACGATTTAACGTTTATGCGAGAGAAACATGACATGAACGCACTTTATGTATGCTCGGCGTTAACTTTAAGGTTTAACTTTACCGTTAAGTTCCGTCAAGATAATAAATTTTTCGTTTTGCAGCACCATATTCCCAAATTGAGTAAAGAAAATTACGTCACCATGATATTATTTCCTCCTTATCTGTTAAAATAGAATTCCGGTATCGTTTTATATATCGAAAGCTCACGGCTTATTTAAAAAAAATATGGATTTCTATGTTACTTCATAGAGATTTGAGAGTTGGAGTCCCATTTTCAAATAAAAATAAATATACAGTTCTGCGAAGGATATTTTTTTAAGAGTCATCCAGATCTAGGAGTTGAAGAGCAATTTAAAATAAACTCTAATTTTTGTTGACTGCCAGTTTCTTTGACGCTCAGCAGGAAATCGGCAACTTCTTTAGATGTAGCTTTGCTAGTTGAATTATTAAACAATTGTTGGTGATCAATTGTATCATCAAATGGATTCATCGTTTCTTGTATTTCCCTTGTGTTCCAATATTTTCTTTCACAGTCGATAATATTTTTATCCTCATGCTGTGGCTGAGTACTGATGCTCTGTACTTACCGTTAGTATTAAATTGTTTTGGTAAACACACTAGTAGAATTTATAAAAAAAAGTAATTTTTTAATTTTTAATTAATTATAGTCTGGACAGAATTATTAAAAACAAGTGGTTCTCGTTATACCACTTGTTTTTTATAATTTTTAGGATAATAAATTACATATGAAATAATTTTTATCCATTAAACTGTTCGATGAAGGTGTTTGTTATATTGGATCCTCTACTATAAAGAGAGATGGCAAAAAACCGTTTCTTCTTCTTATTCAGTGCCTTATCCGGTCCAGATGTTGGCGATAATCAATTATATCATGGTTTTGTTGATTACTCTGCGAAACAGCTCCATGAATGTCACCCCAAACCATTATCGAAGGTTTTTTAACCACGAGATACGACGGCGTCCCGAAGGTACCCTGCATAAAGAGTTGAAGTATTCGATATTTTTCTTCGTTCCGCATAACGTGCCCGAGGTACTCAAGCTTACGTTGTTACACTAAATTAAGCACGTTTTTTCTTATGCGCTGTAGGACCTCAACGTTGGTGCCATGGTCCACATACTATATTTTTAGTATCTTCCTATAGATCCATATCTCGAAGGCTCAATCCGCTTTTCTGTGGCTTGCGTCAGTGTCCAGGCTGCAACTCCATATAGTAACACTGGAAGAATGTAGCACTTCATTATTCGCATCTTGGTTCCCAAACTGAGATCACTGCAGCACAGCAAGGATCTCAACTTGATAAATGTAGACCGTGCCATTTCAATTCTGGATCTAATCTCTTGAGCGTAGTCCCATTGTGAGTTGAGGGTAGTTCCGAGGAAAGTGAATATGTCGACTCTCTGGATCTCTTCGCTACCTACCATTAGTGCCCCGGGGTCTAAATTTGCACGGCTGGCAACGATGAATTTAGTTTTCTTAATATTAAGGTCTAGTCCGTATGTTACGCTCACAGTTCTCACTCGGTCTAGTAAGGCTTGTAGATAATTTAGGCTGGTTGTTAGTAACACAGTGTCATCGGGTTAGCGGATATTATTGATGTATAACCGTTGCATGTTTTAAATAACATTTTTGCCGATTGACTATTTACCTGCTACATAATTCCTGCTAAGATATTAAATACTACCAAATCATTTAATTTTTTCCGATCGACCAAAATGTAATATAATGACAAGTATGTCAATTTGATGGTTATACGATCTTCACAGATGTCGCCGCCATAGCACATATTTCCTTGTCGATATCATTTTTTAATGAGATGTGTAAATTAAAGAAATTAATTTAGGTAAAAGCTTTAATCGTAGAAAGCCACGTACACTTCCCGTCATATAAAACTAGTACACTTTTTTTTCCAATGTAAACCTGTTTTCGGACTCGACATAATGGTTCGTGAATCAATTTGTTGTTACCATCACAGATAACGGAATTGTCCTAAATCTAAATAAAAAAAATAACGTTCAAAAATGTATAAAGTTTTTAGATAGGTATTATTTTGATCACTAACAACCAAAGATCGTATCTAATAAATTTAATAACCAGAGAGGGTTGAGTTAATGTCCAAAATGTTTGAAGAATCTTTAAATGTAGGGTATTGGCACAGGTAACATTGGAATGCATCTACTGTAATTTTATACTTTAATTACCTACCAAACACGAACTGTTATCTGTATTTACATATATTTGAATTCCACACTTTTTTAATTTTGTATTACATAATTTTAAATTTAATTTTTAAATTTTTCCAGTGTGTTTTATTTATTCTGGTATCCCACTACTTAATACAATTTTGTGTTACACTTTACGAGAAACCAATCACACCTCTGGATTTGAAATTAAACATAATAATTTAAAGTCATGTTTAGATTTATTACCTATCAATATTTTTTATTTAAAATATTTTCATAAATTATAATAAAACACGATTAAATGTAAGGGTACTTCACTGAGATGATGGAAAATTACTTTCTATCGTGTCAAGAGCAGCACTTGACACGATAGAAAGACATATTATAGGGAAATGCTTAAGGAAAATAAACGTACCTAATGCATTAATAAAAATTATAGAAAGTACTTACAAAGAGGTTAAAGGACGGGTACAAATAACAGGGGAAAGATCGGAAGCATTTAATTGGAAGAGAGGTATTAAACAAGGAGATAGTCTCAGTCCTTTGCTATTCATAATAGTAATGAACAAATTGATAAGAAACACTAGAGTCAGAACCAATCAACTACAGACAATAATAGGTTACCGCAGATTACAACCGGTAACAATAGAGTCTTTAATGTATGCAGACGACATAGTACTAATAGCAGATTCCGAGAATAAAATGCAGAAACTAATGGATATATGAGTAGAACAAATAGAAGTACTAAAAATGGAGATAAATGAGGAAAAAGGTAAGATAATGATAATCAGCGGCAAAAGAGATAAGGTAAATAATCAAATAAAGATAAAATGTAAAAACTCAGAATTGGAAATAGTAACAACTTACAAATACCTCGGAAGTATAATAACTAATGACGGAAAAATAGACTGGGAAATAACAAATAGAGCAAAGAAATCAAACAAGTTATATTATGCATTAGCCTCAATAATGGGGAAAAAGAGAACTTGCACGAGAAACAAAAATAAAAAAATATATAACACAATAGTGATACCGACTGCGCTTTATGCAAGTGAAAACTGGACAATTATGAAAAAAAAACATAAGAGCAGGATAAACGCAATGGAGATGAGACATCTAAGAAGGATAGTTGGAAAGACAAAATGGGATAGATTAAGCAACGAGACTATTAGAGTGGCCAACCAGAAACCGATAATGAACAAAATAGCAAAGAGACAAATGAACTGGTATGGGCATCTGATGAGGATGCAATCCAATAGAATAACAAGAAAAATTTATGAAGCAAAAAACATCGGAAAAAGAAAAAGAGGCAGACCAAGAAAAAAATGGATACAGCAAGTAGTAGAGGCGGGAAAACTTAAACAAAAATCACTCGAGGAATTGAAAATAATGGCAGGAAACAGAAAAGAATGGAAGAGGTGGGTAAATGGAAATTAAAATAGCTAGCCCAAATCTGACATCCTGATAGGGTAAAAGGAAGGGGAGAAAGAAAGAAAAAAAGAATAGGAGAATTTTTCGGGATGCATGTTTAAATCAATTTAACTGACTGGTCGATAATGCTTGATATTGGTTTAGTTTTTAGTATACTAAACAAATTGCGGTCTGTCACACAGTCCTGCTTTTATCTGGTTTGATATATTATTTTCGTTGAACTAGCAACGTTGCCCTAGAAATTGGGATGCTACATGTGACAAGATCAACTTACACAACTTAAAAAACACGATTTTCGGTTATAAGAGTTGTATTCTAATAATAGTAAGGTAAGACTTGGGTAATTACAAAATTCACATAACGACAACCGTAGGTACTTACAGATCACGATGGAATTAATTTCTAATAAAATAATTCAATCCTGAACAAAATATTGAAATACCGACACCGCTGGAATTATTACATTTCCCAACAGTTGATAGGTTCTTACGAATGAATTACCCTCTCCAATAAATTCGACTATAAATTCCACAGCTTACCATCATGCGGCTATTATTTTATTATAAAACACACAAAACATTTTATTGCATAGTTGGTAATACAAACATTCAAATTTTAGAATGCCTAGTGTTCGTCGAAACCTTATTTTTATGTTACTAAGCAGATAGGTTGTTTAGAATGTATCTGTTCATTCTTTAACGGGATACCGCCGTTAGTTTTTAAACAAATATGTAGACTATTTACAAATTAAATTGAACAAACAATGTAGATTCTTTATATAACTACGATAGCTATCCCTTTTTATCATGAGAACTGAAGTATAGATAAACTTCATTGATGATGAAGTTTAGATAATAATATATTTATATAGTATAATATACATAGCACACAGTACAAACTATGGATCGAAATTTTAGCAGCAATCGCGGTTAGTTCAAAGTTAAATTATTTATTCACGGGTCTATATAGAGTTATAAAAATAGAGATTTGAATGTTACAAGTAATAAAATAGAAAGAAAAATAATAAAAATAAAAGGTATGACTGTAATTAAAAAAAAGTATTCAAACTATTGGGTACTTTCCACTAAATAAATATACAGCATGCTACTTATAAAACTAACTTAACTGTTTTGAAGATAGTTGACTTAAATTGACATAAAGTCATAAAATTAGAATCATAACTAGTAGTTTTGGGACGAGCATGCACCACCTTAGAATTGGGACATTTTTGATGTCTCGAATCTTCTTAACCTGTTGACCGATTTTGACTGATTTTTTTAATATGTCATAGCCTTGTTCTTTAAGAATATCGCTGTAATAATATTGTTTCTTGACAGCTAAATATCGTTGTAGGTATATCGGGTGTAACAATCATACTGTGGTTTTTCTCAAAGTTCTGAACACCCTGTGAATATTCTAGCATTAATCTTTTTTAACATTTTGTTTTTTGATTCATTCGCTTATGTTCGATAATAAAAGAGATATGTACTTTTATATTACAAAACGTTTTTATTAGCATACCGTAAGAAGTACAGGTTATAACATCATTAAAGTAACAAAAATAAATCGATAAATACCCAGCAGCCCGTGATTCCGCCTCTTCTTTTAATGATGGCTTCACATCGACGACACATACTCGAAATGAGGTTTGCTATTTGGTCTTGATCAAAATGATTCCAAATCTGGAGAGCTACTATTTCTAGAGATCTCTAGATTTCTAAAGATAAACTTTGAGAAAACTAAACTTATGACAAATCTCGTAATGAGTGGAAATATAACTATCGACAATAATACCATACAACAAACAGACACTTACAAATATCTGGGACACGAGATCAAAATAAACAGAGACAATCAAACAAATGAAATACAGAGGCGAATAGGCCTGACATGGGCAGCATTTGGCAAACTAAGCCATATTCTAAAAAGTTCAATTCCCATGTGTCTCAAGCGAAAAGTTTATAACCAATGTGTTTTGCCTGTACAAACTTATGGAGCAGAGACTTTAACACTCACGCAGAAATCTGCGAATAAACTAAGAGTTACACAACGAGCCATGGAACGTGCAATGCTGAATGTGAGCCTCCGAGACCACATAACAAACCGACAAATCAGGCAAAGATCAGGAGTTCAAGACGTCATCGAAAGAACCACGAGACTTAAGTGGAACTGGGCAGGACACTTAGCCATAACACAAGATGGACGATGGACAAGACGAATTATGGAATGGAGGCCCAGAAATTATAAAAGAAGCCGAGGACGACCACCGACTAGATGGACCGACGACATAAAAAGAGTAGCGGGAAACTGGCTACAAGCGGCCCAGTGTAGAGAACACTGGAAATAACTGAGGGAGGCCTATGTCCAGCAGTGGACGGGATTGGCTGATTGATGATGATGACTATTTCTACCCACAGTAAGGATCTAAAAGTTGGCACACGCTGTCGTAGTCTTCTGCCAATTATGTTCCACAAATGTTCGATCGGGTTAAGATCTGCACTATCCGGTGGCCAATTCAAAGTCCGAAGATTTACTTGTTGTAAATATTTGGTTACAGTTCGTGCAGCGAACAGATAAAATATCGGTAATGTAACTATTGTAACTTTTACTGTTTAAAGAACATCCACGTAAAGAAACAAGGTCTGTCCGTGCTGTTAAAGAAACTCCTTCCCAAACCATTATAGACCGTTTGTCTATAACGGTTTGTGTTTTGTTAAGTTGTTATGCGTATGTTGCACCGAGCATAATTCTCATTTGGTCATCGGATTACTCTTAAATGTCGACGGAAATATAAAGTGAAAATCTGGATTTATCAGTAAATAGATGAACAGATTCATGAAACAGTGAATTTTTTACAACAAACCAGACACTTTTTGACTGTTACCAGTTTGACATCTATCAAAGTTTTAATTTCTCATGGCCTACTTTAGGCTTGTTTATTAAATTAAACAGAAAAGAGACTTTATTGATGAAAAACGTAGCTAGTTGTTAAAGTACCCAACTTTTTTATTATTAATATAAGCGAATAAATCAAAAAATAAAATGTACAGAAAATCTGAGACCATACTTCTGTTTTAATTTTAGTATTTTATAAATACTAGAATATGAAAAAAAATTCCAGTCTCACCATATACCTGGTATACACTGACAATTTTCCTTTCGAGCAACAATATTATCACAGCGATATGGTTAAAGAATAAGGCTATAACATATTTAAAAAATCAATTAAATCTCAAACCAGCAAAACAGCATTTATATTTATTCTTCTTTTCAATATACCAATATCCAATTATTATAAGTTGATTTATACTAATCTCCAATCATAATATAATTTTAATTTCTTACAATATTCTTCTAATATACTTTTTGAATCTTCAATAATTATTTGTGTATCATTATAAATGTGCATTAAAATATATGCATAATTTTTAATCTTCATTTAACTCACTATATTAAACAATTGGACTATTTGTAACTGATTGACTAATTGAATGGACTGTACGGACTTTCTTACTAAACTGCTTGACTGGCTTACTAAAACTGTGAACAATTGACTTCACTAACTAAATGTGTCTATCTTCTACTAACTTTCATAATAAACTGGCCTCATAGTAACTGTAACTCATAACTGATCGCTTCTAATCCAAATCACCGGATATTTATATCTTTTTTTCTGTTCTAGAATCATCTGGCAATAAATCATGTTCCATTTGTTCTATTAAATACATGTCTGAATTTTCTTGAACAAACCATTTCGCAAACATGGCCATCTCCGGTTATCTAGAGAATTCCATTCTTTTCTATTAATAATTTTGTTGACATTTAGGCTTTTCAGATCAGAATAAACATTTAAATCATTAACTATATATAAATTAAACATTTTAAACTAACATTATTATTATAACCCCACTTTATATTCCTAAAAATTCTTAATTTCTGTCAGTCACTTACTGTATAGTTGGTTGCCTATGCACATGGCTCACTTAAATATATTTACAACATTAAAATATAACTTTTTACAATTATTATATACTAATTTCTTAAAAATGCCCTCACATAAATAATTTTTATTAAATTCTCTAGTATATAACTTATTTAAAATAATCAAATACTTTTTTATATCTAATATTATGTAGTATATAACTTATAAATTATTTTCTATAAACCCCAATCGTATCAATATATATATATATATATATATATATATATATATATATATACATATATATATATATATATATATATATATATATATATATATATATATATATGTATATATATATATAGTATATATAAGTAGTAGGGCACCAATGTTTGTCTTTTCTCTATGAGAGTCTATTTTTTTCCACGCCATAATTTAACATGTTTTATCTTTTTTAAAAACTGATCAGGTGAAACTAGAACCGAAAACAAACTGAGAGAAAGAAAACACCAAACTACAAGATTACCTTCTTCCACTGGAAAATAAAATTCAACCGAAAAATATAATCTTTTCTCCTAGACTATCTAATAATCGCATATGTATGTACTTATCCAATAAACCAAAAAGGTAGATAGTTTTATAAATAATCATTGCCAAATAGAAATTCAAAGTGAAATTGTCAGTGGAAGAAGGTTAGTTACACCGCAGTGAAACGACTTGTTCTCTCCCACTTATATCCTACAATACTGAACGACTTGGTAATTAATAAGTAGGCTTTCTGGCAAAAAATCGGTGTTTCCTGTTTCCCCATGACATTTCTAAAAATTCATGTTTCTATGCCAGAATGCAATCACATTCTTTGTTTGAGAAGACAAATATATATTATTCTCCACAGTCTTACACTACCAAAGTCAGCTGACAGTAGAAGGTAAGCCACTTATAGACACTTTGACCTTTGACCTCTGACTTCACAAGCCCCTACATTCGTCCTCACTCCACGCTCAAGCCTGTTCGAGACCTGTTCAAGACCTGATCAAGACCTGTCCAACACCTGATCAAGACCTGATCAAAACCTGTACGAGACCTAATCAAGACCTGACCAAGACCTGTTCGAGACCTGATCTAAAGCTCTAAAGATTGATCGTATACCTACATTTTACGATGAATAAAGATTTGAAAAGACAACTTATAACCAAACGGAGAATCATCCAAAGTAAATTCAGACAACTTAAACAAGGAAAAATAATTCAAGAAGATTTATTCATCTTAAAATGTAGGTATACGATCAATCTTTAAACAGCTTTAGATCAGGTCTCGAACAAGTCTTGGTCAGGTCTTGATCAGGTCTCGTACAGGTTTTGATCAGGTCTTGATCAGGTCTTGAACAGGTCTCGAACAGGTCTTGAAGAGCTTTAACAAATTTTAAGCAGTTGGTATGATCTGAGCGGCTTAAGCGTGGAGTGAGGACGAATGTAGACGGGGCTTGTGAACGTCAGAGGTCAAAGATCAAAGTGTCTTTAAGTGGCTTACCTTCTACTGCTTACGCTTATTTTTGACAACACGTCATATAGAATCTTCATCTCTCAAGACGGCTTAGTATACTACAACCGCAAGAAGTCAGGTCACTTAGCATTACAGTGCTCCGAACCACCAGCATAATTAACTCAAAAACAAAGCAATGAAAAATCGTTATCCAGTACAACAAATATATCTTTGCAAAAATCCAATGATACAAACCCTTCACAAAGTGAACAAATGTCTATCCCTAATCATCCAGCGATACCGAACAAAATAGATGCATCAAATAAGAACAGGCACGAAGTATTCAACCAAATCTTAGCTTTGAGGAAATTATCTCTCCTAAAGCAGATCTTCAAAATAATTTAATATTTTTTCACCACCTAAAGTCAAATTAAAAAGTAAAAAAAATAAAACTAGTTCAGTAAACGCTTTTAACTGCTCAATGTGTCACCCACTTGAACCTGCTAAAAACTTTATAGAAAATCTCTCTCCCTTTTTTACTTAAACCAACTTAACATGCTACTTATAAATATTCCTGGACCAACAGATCGTATAATCTCGATTCAAGTAGTGTTGGAAAATTCTCCAGAATAAAAAATCGGTAGAACCAAGAATGTACCACAGACATACTAGCCTAGATCGACATGATTAGTCAAATTTGGCCCCGTTAAAAAAAAAAGATCCATAAAACGCAAATTCACGTCTATAAGAAAAAAATATTTAATTACCTTGATAATGATGCATCGGACTGGGAAAGTGACACATCGCAATTAAGCCAACATTAAGATTCAAGTCTCTACTTCAATGAAATATTCCAAGTGACAACATATACCCTAAGCACCTCATTGAAAAAATGCTAAAGGCCGAACTAATGCAAGCTTAAGAAAATTTCAAAATAATCCACTTCCTCTGGATACCATCTCCTATCGGCATCCAGGGTAATGAACAAGCAGATACTAGCCCGCGTAATCACCATCACCGTGACGCATCAGAAATCGAGTGTCTGAGTATCGCCAGCGCAGCGATTTAAGAGTTTCTTTTAACAATAAGGTGTTAAGGGCGTGGAGCCGGGAGTGGCAGAATTCTAGTTCTAAACTTCGAAACATTAAAAGCTGCATCCTTTGGTAGAAGTCCGTTGCCAGAAGTAGGTCACAAGTTATTATTACATGTTTACGACGTGGACACTGTCGGTATACCAATACCTATCTCTTCTTAAATAGCGAATCTTCAAAATGCAAAATTTGCAGTGCAGTAGACAGTATACATGCAGCACTTCCTGATAGACTATCCTAAATATGTAATTTAAAGACATTCTACAATTTTCTAAATAATTGTCCTGTGACAATTGTTACAAATGTCACAGGAATGTCGCTAATAACCTTCGGGTGGATGCGACTTTGTTCTTGAAATAAAAACAAATGTTAAATAATGGCTTGTTAAGTTAGAGACTTTATATAAAAGATAAAAAAGCAATATATTATGAACAATAACAAATGAAAGCTCAAATAAACATGCCAAATGCGATAAATTCTGTTAAGTTTTTTGTTGTATTAAAACAAACCCATATTTCGATAAATCATAAGAACGATAACTAATTCATGGGTTGCGTCCCATCTGTAGGCGCGTCTGCTGTCAACCACATGTTCAATATAGTAACGTAATATTGTTATCATCATGTCATAGCGTAAAAGATAAAACGAAATATCATATAAAGTCACCAATTTTAGTTTCTGCACCTTGTTCCTTGTTCCTTAATAGATTTTATTGTTTTACAGATTGCAATTTTCGTAATTTCCCATTAAATTATACCACTAATCGTTAAACCTGTGTTTAATATCACTATTCCTATATTAATATCTACTACTAACAATAACATTATAATAGGTATGAGATATTAATTGTTGTTATGAATAGACGTGCCATAGATATTAATCACACGGCGTTTATACCGTTCGTTGTGTGTGTTCCGAATAATTGATATTAATTTCCGAATAATTACTATTAGATGGGTCGCGGTTATTACGCTGCAGGATGTGGAAGATTTTTGTACAAACACAAAAATATGTAGATTATAATAATGTTATATATTAGAATTTCGTAATATTATTTTAATCATTTAGTAGTATCAGGAAGTAATTATTTAATGCATATGCATTAATAAACAGTTTTGTTGAAGATTAAGTCAAAAATAATATTTTTCATTTTTCAATATTATGTTCAACGTTGCCAAAATTTGTCCACCATATGTCCACCTATACACTTCTGCTTTGAAAAGCTGTAATAAAAAGTTCATACATAAAAAATCATTGGGAAATTCTATTAAATGGATCTGTCGATATTTATGGAGAAGTGTTATAGTGGTTCTCCAATGAAGGATTAATTATTAATTAAAAAAAAAAGAATTGTTTAATGTTTAGAAAAATCAGGTCAAATGTAGGATATCCAAATAATCTTCCAATATATTATACAAACGTTGAAATTGGCACTAAAATTATACTTTTAGGCATGACCATACAGCCACTTAATAAAAGTTTGAATTTAGTACCATATACTTTAAGAATATTTTTACAATATTTAAATCAGGATGATCTAAAAACAATTTATCTTTCAAATTTTTAATCTTTAGTGCATTATGGGGAAATTGTATATGGTGGAAGCAGTAAACTTGATAAACTATTTTTCTGTCAGAAACGAGAACACAAGAATTATTGCAAAAATGAGATTTGGAGCATATTGCAGAGAAGTCTTCAATACTAGCAATATATTAACAGTACCTGCAATATATATTAAGGAATGTTTACTATTCCTTTTTAAAAATAAACATCTGTTTGGAATGAATCTACCTACACATTGTTATAATAATAGGGAGATTAAGCATTACCCCATTCACAGATTGACGACTGTAACAGAGAAAGGTCAAATATTCTTGCATGAGAGTTTTTAATAAATTGCCCCATGACATTAGAGGAATGCCGAAATTAACTCAGTATAGAAAAGCTGTGCATAAATAATTATTGTTGCAGATTGCATTACATTCATATGTAATATACATATGTAACAGGATTTCTGTAATTTTTTTCTTTGTTTTGATGTGCTAAACACCCCACACGGGGTTACGCCGCTTAAGCTCTCTAGATCTATGTTACTTTGTTATTTTTCTCCACTGTTTCCTATCTCTGTTTTTTTCTCTCCATTGCCGTACGCTCGCCCTGTTGAGATCATTTGTTACTTCTTGTAGCCATGTAGATCTTGGTCTTCCACGCCTTCACCAGCTGGTGTCTATTCCAATATTGCAAATATTGTCGTAGATGGTCCTGATCTCCATATATGTCCTAGCCATTTTGCCGTTTGCTGTTTTATTTTATAAACTATATCCTCTTTAATTTCGTTTAGTAGTTCATGATTCGTTCTTTGTCTATATTGGTTTTCATTAATTTTTATTGGTCCTAATATTGCTCTTAGTATTTTCCTTTCTAGTATTCTAAGGTCTTCCTCTTGTTTTTTTGTCATGCTAAGGGTTTCGGCAGCGTACATCATAGTCATTATTTTTTAGAAGTTTTTTATTTGCATGGTATGTCTTATTTGCTGTAATTATCCTTTCTTTAATTTCTGTTTCACTTTCTCCATTGTTTGTTATTAATATTCCCAAATACTTACACTTTTCTACTTCTTCAAATATGTATTCTACATATATGTATATACAATTTTCAAAATAAAAATTACTACTATTACTACTACTACTACTACTACTACTACTACTACTACTACTACTACTACTACTATTACTAATACTACAACTAAATTATTTAATCAATGGCTCTCTAACCGTTCCGCTTAATTAATTGCCTCAGAAAATAGAAAATAACATACTACCTAAAACAAGCAAATTTTAGCGAGTTGTCTGTGACTTATTGTCTTTATAAATAACAATTGTTTTATTCGTGTTAACCTCGTTTGATGTAACAAACAGACAAGCAATTCGCATAACCATTTATCTTGTCGGATTCCCTCGTGAACTGTTTCGATTAATATTAAGATGGTATTATTATTAAAATTAATTGTATGGCATAATAGATGATATAAAAAAACATTCGTAATAATATATCGCAAGCTAAAAAAACTGACTTTAAGTTGCACGTTCCGAAAAACAAATATTTGACACAAAGCACGACCCATTTGATGGAGATAAAAAAGTAAAACAGACGGATGGCTTAAGCACAGATAAAGAGATCCTAAGAAACAGTGCGGGTACAATATTAGCTACTAAAAAATCTAAAAAAGCTAAAAGAATAAAAGAAATAAACCAGAATGTTGATTAATCCATAACATCAATCATAATAACGGTTTAGATAGGAAAAGAGACAAATTGGAATAAATGTTAAAATTAGCCAAAGACGAAAAAGTTCCCTTTCTATATGAAGTTCCGATTTAAGATACTGAACTGAGTTTATTAATCTAATTTATTATCTTTATTTCTTATAAAATGTTCTAACACTTAGTTTATTAGAGTCTTTATTTAATTTATATAAAATCTTATAATAATTTATTTATACTGACACTATTTATACGATTCTAATTTATATATACCACATTTCTGCGTTACAATTATTCAAACTCGATACAACTATTCATACTAACTGTTTTCAAAATTTCTCTATATATATTAAATAGCCATTATTTCAGAGTTCCGTAGAATTTCGGCCGGCGACCCTTGATCTCTCTCGAACAGCATGGAAAGAAGACCGTTTTTATCGTAGGGGAAACTACTAGAAAAATACTTATTAGAAAAACATGTTTACAGTTTAAAGATGGTTCCTTCTGGAACCTTGTCGGGACTGGAACTGACACGGTATGCTGGTATCGGCAACGGGACCCTCTTTTACAACTTCCAGTTGTATCAAAATGATAATGGACGGTTTTCTCTCCTTACCAGTAATTTTGCGGATTACAACAGACTAACACCTGGACTTCGGTGTTTTTAAAGATCTCTTCCACCATACTTCGAATAATCCTCCAATCTAATTGGCGGCACTCCAACTTTGGTATAACTAACTTTTGCGCGTCGGACTCTAGTACGTGCTCTCTCAATTGAAGTAAGGCTCCCCATACATCTCGGTAGGTAGGTTGGTGACTGGCAGTGTCTTTTGTTATCAGCCAGAAAAGGTAACGTGATTCATCTTGGAGTTTTAAGGCTTTCTCGGGAGCTGGCACTTGGCATTGAAGTTCTGCAACTCGACCGAACTTTCTTCGAAAGACGGATACCAACCCTGGTGGGTGCGTCTTTGATACTGGCCAAAATGGTAAGGGCCATTGAGTAGTCATCGGGAAACGCGAGTAGATCTTGCTTTTCTTCAGTGGTTACACCATGCCTTGCTTTACCGGTACCTCCATAGGCCCCCATGAACTCCTCAAATGTAAGGTCAGACACATCTTGGACTTGGTTTACTTCCACTTCTTCATCTACTTCGTGGTCACCTTCAAAAGACGCCAGCCGGTTATGGTGTACTATCATCGGCTTTCCCTTCGGAATCTTGCTTATTCGGTAGATGACATCCTTGATCTTCTCTATAATGAGGTATAGACCTTCACAAAACTGCAGCAACTTGGGAGAACAACCTTTTCGCTTCTTGGGATTATAGGGCCAGACTTTGTCGTTCTTTTTAAAGCACCCCTTTTCGGCTTGCGTATCGTACCGTTTATTCATTCGGTCGCTAGCGATCTGAAGATGGGAACGGACCAACTTGTGTATATCGTCCATTCTTCTTCGTAATTCGATTACATAATCTTCACCTGTTACATATTCTCCAGGTCGACACCCAAACTCTAGATCACAAGGTAGTCGCATCTCGCGTCCGAATAGGACTCTAGCTGGTGTCTGGCCTGTTGATTAGTTAACAGCAGATCTGTAGGCCATTGTGAAGAACGAAAGGTATTGGTCCCAGTCTCGCTGATAATCCGACACCATCTTTGCTAAATACTTGCCAACTGTCCTATTCATCCGTTCTACCATACCATCCGATTGCGGATGATATGCTGTAGTTCTTGTTTTCGTCATGCCTAGTCTATCACATATTCCTTGGAATAGATCGCTTTCGAAGTTCCTTTCTTGGTCACTATGGATCTCCAAAGGCACTCCAAATCGGCTGATATATTCTTGGATCAACTTATCTGCAATGGCGGCGGCCTTCTGGTCTGGAAGTGCGTAAATCTCGACCCACTTAGTGAAGTAATCCATTACTACCAACATGTACTTGCCTCTATTTTCACTTTCTGGAAATGGCCCAGATCAAATATTGCTTTTAGTAAGGTTGTTAATCAAACAGTGTTAATCGAATTATTGCATTTATTTCCAGCCAATTAAGGACGTTTTTACATAATTTGGCCTCAACATACGACAAATAAAAATTTCGTCCTTATAGAATATTTAATGTGGAAGTAAGAGGCATCAATATAGTTTACAAACCTGGCAAAATACTTACTCCTAATGGCATTAAACAAGTAGGAGCTTCCACCAGTTGGGAACGTGGAAAGAAAATAACTGTCTGTTGCTGTATCAGTGCGAAAGGACAGTACGTTCCACCACTAATTATATATCCACATATGACAATGACGTCCAAACGGTTCTATTTATAAATGTACTAAGTCTGGGTAGATGATTGAGGAATTGTTCTATATATGGATAGTCCATTTTACAGAACATTTAAAACTATCAATAAAGGACCCAGTCTTATTTATCTTAGACAATAACAGTAATCATATTTCTTTGAGAATTTACAATTTTTTGCAAAAATAGCATCAATATGGTCACAGTACCACCCCATACGTTGTACAAGACGTAAGCACTGAATCTGGCAGTGTGTACTCCATTGAAAGCAGCTTTGTATAAAGAATGTGATACATACATGAAACTCCATTAATTTAAAAACTAGTACATCTTTAATTGATTTTACTGTTTAGTCAAGCATATTTGAATGTTAATAATGCAGAAAACGCAATTAGTGGATGACAAGCAGCTGGAATTTGTCCTTTGAATTCAAATGTTTTCAGCCAATTGATACAAGAAGGAGATGAAAACCCTCTTTACAGGGTTTCTGCTAAACAAGTTGTTGAAAATACAGGGATGGAACCTGAAAATTTAGGAGCACCCAGTTTATTGGATATTTCGATGTATTTTAAAGAGTCTTTGGTGCATACAAATATATTCTTCTTCTTTTACGTGCCATCTGCGCGACGAAGGTTGGCAATTATCATGGCTATTCTGATCTTAGGTACTACCGCTCTGAATGTTTCGATTGATGTCCATCCGTACCATTCCCTTAAGTTACGCAACCATGAGATTCTTCTCCTTCCTACACTTCTCTTGCCCTAGATTTTCCCTTGTATAATAAATTGAAGTATGTTGTATATATCTTTTACTATACATAACATGCCCCAGGTAGTGCAGCTTTCGTGTCTTGATGGTTTCCAATATTTCCATTCTTTTGTTGACTCTTCTCATGACTTCTTTGTTTGTTACATGCTCGGTCCATGATATCTTCAGGATTCTTCTATACACCCACAGTTCAAATGCTTTCTACTTTTTAGTAGTCGACGCGGTAAGTATCCATACTTCTATCCCGTAAAGCAGAGTCGAGAAAATATAACACCTTGCCAACCTAACTCTCAAGTCTAATTTCAGTTCTCTTGCACAAAGTACCTTTCTCATTTTATTGAAGTTTGTTCGTCCTTTCTCTATTTGATTTCTTTGAAGTAATCGTTTGTAAGATTAATTATTGTGTCAATATAATTGTAGTTGTCAACTTGTTCTAAACTTTTGCCGTTAATTGTCAGGCTTTCATCATTATTTTGGGATTTTGATATCCTCATAAATTTAGTTTTCTTGATGTTAATTAATAATCCATATTCTTCACAATATTCAATTATCTTGTTCATTAGCTTTTGGAGGTCTTGGGGATTGTCTGCTATTATGATAGTATCGTCCGCATATCTAATGTTGTTAATTGGTGTTCCATTAACCTTTATTCCTGCTGTTTCTCCCTCAAGAGCTCTTTTCATAATTTCTTCAGAGTATACATTGAATAGTAGCGGTGACAATACACACCCCTGTGGCACTCCTATTGTAATACGTACAAATATAGAAATAACTAAATCCATTGAAGATGTACGTCCATAAAAATCGAGAATCCAAAATTCAATACTTTCTAAATAATCCACTTCCATCGACGCGTAAAGAACCACTTATGCATTTTGGGCAGAAATTTAGCATGTCAAACAACAATTTTTTGTGTTTTTTGATAAAAATATAATAGCTGTAGTACGTACAATACGTTTCAGTAAACGATCTCCAGTACCTGTAAAGAATACCCCAAAAGGGAAGGGGAAAAGTAGAACAAAACAGCAATCAAAAGTAATTACCTCAACACATTAAATCTGTGTTAGAAGAAAGAAAAAAAATACGTGCTGCAAAAAAGATTAAACTAGGAAAATAGACTGAGGCTAGTACAAAAGGTATTTAAAACACAAAAAATAAAAACAATATAAATAAACAAAGAGAGTTCAAGGAGACAGAGAACAAGGAGAGTTCATCATCTTCTGAGTCTGAGGGAGGACAAAACGTTTTATATGATGATGAAGAAGAGTTAGATAAAAATTTTGTCAAAGGAAGAGGAGGTGAGTTAGGTGTATAAAGATAAAGAACTACGGTACATATGTGAAATCTGTGAAAGCTGGTTCCATGCTTTGTGTTCGGGATATAATTCTGCCGATGATTATTGTTACGGTTTTTGTACGTAGGACCTAGTAACGATAAATAATGATTCCGATTTTTACATTTACTCCTAAATAAAATATAATTGTGTAAAAAACCATTTTCAACGTTTTTATTTTGGTTAATACAATAATGAAACAGTATGATGTATGTACGAAATTAGCCGATTACGTGTACGGAGTTACCCAATTGATTCGGTTAATACCGTACTAACGTAGTCATCATTTAAAGTGCTATACCTCTTCAAATGATGTGTTTATTTACTGATGTTAGGCTAAAACAAAAACACTTAATTTGCCGAAATATTATAATTTTAGATTTTATCTTTTAATTAATAGCTATGTAATAAGTACATTTTAAAGTAATGTATACGGCAATACACTCTCACTCTCAGTAGTATTTACATATCTGTAAGAATACCAAATTCATGGTTGAAGTTGACCTTCCTAACACTGCAGAAGAAATTAACTGTAAATTAATATAATTATCAAAGATTGATAAGTTTGATATGTCACGTTTTAAAGTTATTTGTTAATATTAATCATAAAATTTGGATTCAGAGTAGGTTTTGCTACACGAAAGGTTTTACTCGGTATGCAAATTTTATTTCCGTATTGTATTTTTCGACGTTTTCATCGATTATGAGGGGCTTTTAACACAGTGGAATTCTAAGTATTCAATCTATATACCAAACTTACGAAATCATGAACGATTTAGACGTAGGTATGGTTAGCAATAATTTCAATTAGAAATTTAAGATTTGCTGACGGCACTGTTTTTTTTATTATTAAATTAGTTAGTAACAGTCTCAAAAAAAAGAAAATGACAACATTTGGACCATAAACATATATGAAGGGCCACGGGAAAGAACGATCAGAGTCCATTTTTATTCGAAATTTAGATATTTGCGCCATATTTAAGCTTTTTGAGGAAAGAACCCAAGCATGGTTTAGTTTGTACAATAACGATCACCGTACAGAAGATAATAAAGAATAAGGATATAAGCTAACGGAGAATAAGGGTGCGTTCATTACGGAGAACAACATGGCATGGTCTCCTTGCCTAGAGCATAGCACTGACAGTAAACGCTCGCATTTAAAATAATGCATTTATTTTACGTGGCGATGATAATATAATACCATCCTATGGTCCGATCGAGGGTCGGCGCCTCGTTATGAACGCACACTAACAATCAGGCTTCTTTCAGACAGACGACATTTTGTCGTTCTCGTGCAGTGTCGTGTCGTAAAAAAAAGTTTGGCTTCTTTCACACGGACGACATTTTGTCGTTGTCCTCCTAAGGTATGGAGGACCGGATCTGACCAAACAACTACTAAAACTAATTCAAAAAATAATGGAACAATACAGAATTCCTCAAGAATGGAGATCAAGCATCCTAATACCTCTCTTCAAAAAGGGAGACAAATCGGACCCGGAAAATTACAAATTAACAACCAAAGTTATAACAAATAAATTGAATGAAATGATAACACTAGCAGAAGAACAACAAGTTTTTAGGTCGGGAAGATCATGCACCGACGCTATATTTATAATGAGGCAAGTGCAAGAGAAGTCATTAGAATACAACAAACCGGCATATCTATGTTTCGTGGACCTTAAAAAGGCATTTGACCGGGTCAACTTAAAAGACGTTATCCACTTACTGAATGCAAGAGACATACCTCTAGAAATATCTATCAAAATAACACAATAAAAGTAAAACTAGAAGAAGAACTAACCGACCCTATTGAAGCTGGCAATGGAATAAGACAGGGAGATTCCCTGAGTCCTCTATTGTTCAACCTGATTATGGATGAAATAATAAAAAAAGTAAGAACTAAAAAAGGTTACCAAATGGGAGAAAAACAACTTAAAATAATCTGCTATGCAGAAGACGCAATACTACTCTCTCAAAGTGAAGATGATTTACTACGTATGCTGCACCAATTTAATATAACCGCCAGAAAATTTAACATGTTAATTTTCCCAAAAAAGACAAAGTGCATGGTTACAACAGCAAAATTTTACTAAGATGTAAATTGGAGCTGGAAAGTCAGATAATAGAACAAGTGATGGAGTTTAAATATCTAGGCATCACATTATCTAGCTACGGAAAGCTTGAAACCGAAGTGGAAGATCAAGTGAATAGAGCAAACAGATCCGCAGGCTGCCTAAACGAAACAATATGGAGAAATAAAAATATTGGGAAAGAAACTAAAGGCAGAATTTACAAAACAGTCATCAGACCAATAATGACATACGCGGCAGAAACAAGACCTGACACAGAGAGGACAAAAAGGATGTTAGAAACAGCAGAGATGAAAACACTTAGAAAAATTGATAGTAAGACACTATGGGACAGAGCTAGAAGTACAGATATACGACATAGATGCAAGGTGGAGAACATCAAAAACTGGGTAAAAAATAGAAGAGTAGAATGGAACGATAATATAAGCCGAATGACAACAAATAGAGTAGTAAAGACGGCAAGAGACGGTTCCCCAATAGGAAGACGATCAGTAGGAAGACCACGCAAACGATGGAATGACAACTTACTGGAGGCACATTGAAAACAGACAGAGTCATGTCTATATAAAAAGAAGAAGAAGAAGAAGAAGAAGAAGAAGGGAAGATTTTTTTTTAAATTTAAATATTTAACAAATATTTTTAAATCTAAATTCACTACCACTGTTTAGAATAAATCGCGAGTTTTTCGCCTACGCACGACAAGTGTGAAAACTAGAATGGACTTGCTTGTACCACTACAGTCGTTCACGACCACGACATCGTGTCGTCGCAGTGATCCCGCCGGGGTACTACGACAGTCGTGTACGACTACGATTTTAAATCGCGTCGTGTGAAAGTTTACATTTAATCAATGAGTTAACTGCTATACACGATATCGTTGCCGTACACGACTACGACAAAATGTCGTCCGTCTGAAAGAAGCCTTAGGTTCCTCGCGCTGACCGCTAATAACGATCAAGTTCCGACGACCTTCTAACTACAGATAGACGTAGATTTTCGTTGGCGTCTGTCTATTCCATCAGTTCTATTCTGTTATCGCTAAGCGAACCGCTGTTTTTTTGCAGTTTTCACTAATTTGTTTTTGAGTAAATTTACAACGTCAAGTGATCTTAGTGATAGTGATACATCTAAAGAAAATAACGAGCCACGTTAAAAAAATTACGTGCCACCACTAACGAGGTCGGGAAAGACTGCAAATGTATTCGTTACAACTGTTTTCAAGTATTCCCTTTGAACGAAAGACAACGATTAAATGCTCATTTTAATGAGTTAGGGGACTACAATGTTTAAATCAAATATTTAACAGATCTTATCACGGTTGTATCTATTGGTACACGGAGAAGCTGAATCCTGAAGCTGAAGAAAGTTTTAATCAATGTTCCTATAGTTATAGAGTTCGGGTAAATGTGAGTGGGTCATCACAATATATTGTCGTTTGCTATAAAGCATTTTTGTCTTTACATGGCATCACTAATCGCCGTGTTCAAACCATAAAGAAAAATTTACTTGAATTTGGCGATGCTAAAGAAGATGGTCATAAAGACAGACATAATAAGTTTACCGATGAAATAAGAACAACGGAAATGAGCTTTATACAGTCCCTGAAAGGAAGGAATACACACAATAGTAATAAAATAGGGTACACTACATTTCATGAGATATTTGTGAGTAATGATTTGTAAGTGTATCATTCGACTACACATGTAAAGATATATGTAGCTCTTGCGAGACTTTCAAAGCTAACACTGCAATTATTACGGATAAAATGGCTAACTGCACCGATGATCAAAACAAAAATTTTACTTTAATTCGTTTTCTTCACTACGTAGTGCACAAGCTTATTTTAGTCGGCCTAGTGAAGATGATCTTTTCTATTCGTAGATACTCTTAACTAAAATGTGATAAGGACATGTGAATTATCGCGCAAAATAGATCAGAGTCCAGCTCCTTAATTCAAAATTTAAAGTTCTCATGATCTCAAACACATATATAATTAGCAAACTATTTTTTTTTTCATTTGCGTATTAAAAAGTCTTATAGTAATAAACTGATAATTAAAAATGTTGTATTTAATTTTCCTAATCCAAAATAAACGACTTTAAACTTTAAAATTCGATTTGTACAAAATGAACAAAACGTGACTGTGATCGTTCTCTCCCGTGGCCCTTCATATGTTATTTAAAATCGAAAATATCAACTATTACAATTTTAAAGTAATTACTATTTAACCCTTTCGCTCATGCATTTTGGTTTTTTAAGATAAAAATTTGAAATTTGGTAGGCATATTCTTTTAATATTTTTTAAAAATTTTTCGCCCACCCAAAATAATTCCCTGTTTCCCGTTTTAAGGGGGACTTGTACAATATATTGCACATTGTGAGTAAATTATAGTAGCTCTTGCGACTTTGGAAAACAAAATACAATTAAAAATCATATATCTGCAACTAATTATTTATTTGTATTATATAACATAAAACAATTTTGTTTTTTTTTAAATACATAAGTGTATATTGCACTTTTTACACACGAAATTGGTTCTAGAACCACATTTAGGGAATTTGCACATAGAAGAAAAGGATTTGTCATCTATAATTGGCAAATGACCAAATCCATCCAGCCTTACTTCTGCTGCTGGTCTAGTTTCTGTTTTTTGTGTTTTCTGTGACGGAGATGACGTCGATTCTCTTGTATCCAAAGGACGTCCCCGTTTTCTGGAAGATACTTTGTCTGATTTTATCAAAACTAGCAGCGACGTATGCGCTAAAATGAACCAAATCCAATATTTTCTTGTCCGGAATACCTAAAGCAATCGCCTTTTGCCCGTATTCCAGCTAGGCATTAGAACAGGCGATATCGATACTATGTGTAAACCTACAAAGTGTCCACTTCCTGGAACGAATAAAGGTTCTGTATAAAGTAATCAAAAAGTCGCATTTATCAACGCCGCCCATATGTTGGTTATATTTTCTAATTACTTCAGGCCGTTTCACATAAATATACTGTTTCTTATTTTTGCCCCACCGTTTACATTCATCTTCTTTTCCTATACCCATAAAGTTAGATGCCATGAGAACACTTTTATTGTCAAACCACTGAGTGAGAACAACTTCTCCATCACCACTTACATATTGTACGGAAAATCCTTTCTTTGAAATCTCCTTTTCAAGCAGCAAAGGCGGTTTGCTAAATCTATCTCCTCTGGTTGTTAAAGTGGCATAAATATTTTTATGCAGCAATAATGGCAATAAATTATAATTGGAAAAGTAGTTATCGAAAAAAAGTTGAACATTTGGTACTGCAATTCTTTCAGATAATTTCAAAACTATTGACGCTTTTAATCCTAAAATTTTTATTTGATTTTTGTCCAATTCCGTTGTAGCCCCTTGATAAATGAGAAAATCATAAATTAAACCACTGGAACCACACAAGGCAAAAATTTTAATACCCCAAGGTTTTGGCTTTTTTGCCACATACTGCTTAACATTAAAATGTCCTTTGAAGGGTACCATTTGCTCTTCTACGCATAGTTCAGTTTCGATCGGCAAAGACAAGCATTTGGATCTAATTATGTCATACAAAGGTCGTACCTTCCAAAAGCAATCCTGATCGGTTTCACCAACGTTTATTCTTTGTTAGTTTTCTATGATATAACTACCTAACAGCCATTGAAAGTAAACATATGGGCAGCAATTGATGGGATCGTATTGTTGGGCTATTCTTTTACAACAAAATTTGAACAGAGAAGCATATCTGGAATTATTTTTGGACGAAACAGTTGATTTGTTTTGACAAATAAAATCTAAAATGATAACAGATACTAAATGAATTGTTTTCTGAGTATCAAAAAATGATAATCAGAACGGTTTCCTAAGAAATGTTTTCTTAGAAAGTGTGTTTTGGTAAATGGGGCAACAGTTCGTAGCTCAATTTGACTGATTTCGCCATAGCGAAGGTGGAAGTATGAGCCGGTGCGTTGTCATGGTTAAAGAGTACTTTTTTTGTTCGTCAAATGGGGTTGTTTTTTCTGTAATTCGGCGTCAAATTAGCGTAATAATTTAGCTTAGTAGGGCTCTGTGCCCGTTTTGTCCTTCTCTAGGTAGTCGATGTAGATCACCCCTTACTGTTCTCAGAAAATGGTGGTCATAACCTTTCCGGCCCATAGGACTATCTTCACTCCTTTGGAGCAGGTTCGCCGGATGTCATCCAGTGTTTCGACTGGTCTCTGGTGAATCCATGTTTCTGACGGTTGCGCTTGTTATCAGGTGTGCCTAAATGAGCCATTCACCGCGTGGAAAGCTCTTATGCTTAAATTTAATACAGGGTATGACATATGCGGTCTTTTGAAATACGTACTTTCTCAGCTATCTCGCTCGCGTGACTTCAGTTGCTGGTCTGTCAATACGAGATCGTGGATGTTTGTCACATTATCCTCCGTAGTAGACTTTTGGAGACACCTAGGCGTGGCTCATCAAAAATCGACGTGCAACCAAGTTAAAACTCATTATACCAATTTTTGACGGTTGCCATCGAAGGAGGAGAGTCACCGTAAAGAGCGTTCAATTTCTCTTCTAAAAACAAAAATGGAATCTTTGAATGATATAGCTCTTTTTAAAGTTTTATTTTAAATCTGCGGGCACGCTTGCTTTTACACGCGGTCAAAATAAAACAACTAGTCCGATTTGGTTGAAATTTTGACAGCAGCCGTCTACGAAAAAACGAAAACGAAAATGAAAAATGATGAAACCTTGTTCTATCAGCTTCTGATACTTTAGGTTGGGCTTATTTAATTTAAAAACATTGTTTTTAGTTGTTTGACGCCCTTATCACAACCTAAAAATGGATTTATACAAAACTGTTTAATACAGTTAGGACCACTTTTTGTATGAGCGACCTCTTGAACAGTATTCTGCGGTATTTTATGAAAGTGATTATGCAAACAATCTCATGGCAATATATTTCCTAAGGAATTCGAGGTTTTCGTCTTATATAAACATATTTTGCTGACTTAAAAACCAAAATTCTATTATGTTTTTATCATACATTGTTTTGTTATTTATTTATTTGTCCTCTAGATTTGTTTCAATTATTAAAAGGTTTATTTATAAACCAAATTAGTGCTACTTTATTAACTAGCTTAATTAGAATGTGCAAATAAAACAATAATATTAATAAAATATGATGAAAACTATATATAAAGATTATACATCAAAATAAGCATCTAGCATATATAACTTTCGACAAATTAATGTTGTTTTGAGAAATATTTATCAAAGTATGATTCCGGAAATTATATTGCATAAAATGTATATTCCGTTTGATAAATTAGTGTATCAAAATCATCAGATAAGAATAATATAAGAAAGTATTACTCGCATGGACACCTCGTTGTTTATTTGCATGACTAAATACATAATGAACATATTTTGCTTCTGCAACTCGCAAACCGCCAACGTAATCTTTTATCTACCTTGCATCTTTTGTCATCTAAATTAGGTTACAAAGCATTGCCTTTTTCGTTTTGTACAAACTGAGATTCTAAAAATTAATGTACATAAATGGCCGTTTCTGCAATGCAAGTTTTATAACAAAAACTGTTGTTGACTATTAGTATTTATTAGCTTGAGCATAAAGTTAAACGAGCCCAATTAGACAGACAAATGCCATGCATGAAAGTTAAAGGTGAAGTTAATTATAGAGTGCAAATAGTTGCAAAATGCTAATTCGGTTTTGATATATAATTTTGTTAATCAAGAAGTTGATAACCACTAAACAAATGTTAATGAATTCTGCCGATACTTGATATACTGGTAAATGTATTTGATCTATAAATTAAACTCTGTAAACTACGATTTTGTGTACGTTACATAATTAATTAAAAAAGACCCGACGCGACGTTAGTTTTAGTATGAACATACTTTTCTTCATCTTTGATGAGATAATTCAACCCCTTCACTGCTGAATACAAAAAAAATGTCATGCCACCAGTTTGCAAGAAATTATCGTGTGCAAGGAGATCCGTCTTAAGCAGTATAGGCCTTATGTTCAAAACTGTAATTAGTACTTTAAAAGTGTGGTACGACTTACGACATGGCACCACACACAATGGCAGTAACATCGGGGAAATTACGAGCAGATAACCTCACGGGATTATCTTCTTCCCGTCTTGCTGAACATGTATTTTTATTTCTAAATTAACTATACAGGGTGATTGATTAGTGTGATAAGAATCAGTAGATCCGCAATAATAATACCTAGCAATAAAAGTTAATAATTTGAGATTAACATTACAAAATTAAAGAGAATGTTACAGGGTGTTAGATACCAAAGTAAAAGTTTTTTAAACAGAACCCTTGTATTTTATTTAATGTTTGAAATCTTTTTCACTTCCTTATTACAATAATATAAAGTTTTGTTATGATATACTGTGTATTCACAAAGTTATAACCAATTTTTTATGAAGACTGTAAACAAGTTCAACTCCCTGCTTAATTAAAAAGAAGCACAATAACAATGATCTATTGCTGCCATTTTTTAATTAACTTTGAAAAATTAAAGGCAAATATCGAGCACAATTTTAATAATCAAATCTTGCCCAAGTACTTTCATAAGTACAAGGACAAACAGTTTAAAATTATTTAAAAAGATTCTACGCTACATTCTTGTCGGCAACAGGAGAGAACCATTCTCTCTTCTGTTGTGAAATAGAAATTTAAATCGTGGAAGCGACATAGTCAGGTGAAACATTTCTATACTTGATCCAACAGTGTTCCAAAACTCATCTGGGTTCACACGATTACCTTTCAGACATGTTGCGTAATAAATCAGTCCTATTAGTGCCTGCACTTCTAATATATCAATGTGTCTAGCATCCCGATCACGAACAAAGTTATTTCTTATTGAGTCTATATATTTGTCTGTACTTTCTACAATCATTTTTAATTTAGCGTTATTCACAAAATATTTCCAAATATCATTGGGAGTCTTCAAGTCACGTTTAGGTAATCTCGACATCAGCAAACGTACTACGTAATTTTCTTGTCTTGTTCTAGCATTTTTCGGTGGAACAGCCTTTTTCCATCTGGTAACTCCATATTTTCCAATACACGCTAAGATATTACTTCTACTTTCTGCTTCCTTGTCTGTCACATCTTGTTCCGATTCACTTCCGCCATCACGTTGCTTAATTTGATCGATTTCATTTTCACTTCCCTTATCGTCAAAATAATTTTCATCGTCGGTAGGAACCATTTCCCATAATTCCAATAAGCGTGTTTGTTTGACTTCAAAGGACATCTATAAATCAGAATTATTGACAGAAAGGTACCGATAAAATGCAGTAATAAGATGCTAAATATTTATTGATCTGCAAGTTATACCAACAAGTAATAGCTACATTGTTATTCGCTACGGATACAATGAATAATCTACATGGTCTAACTTTTAGAAATAAACCTTTTATTAGCCAAAGAAACAGTCGTATTAGATTGTAGTTCGCCAGGGAGCATCTTAACAAAGATTTGAGCTTTTAGAATTCAGCAATATTTGCTAATAAAACCAAAATAAATTTGTTTGGTTCTGATGAAAACATATCGATGTGGAGAATGCCGAATGAAGAACTAAAATTAAAAAAATATGAAAGCTACGGTAACTCACGGTGAAGGTAGGATCATGATGTAGATGTGTATGTCGTTCGAAGGAGTAGGTAACATGCATTTTATTAAAGGAAATATGAACCAGTAAATATATTTGAATATTTTAAGGCGGCATCTTGCCGTTAGTACTCAAAAATTAGGTATAACTAGCAATTACCGGATTTATCAGGACAACGATCCAAAACACACGTTATATCGGGTTCGTACTTGGTTGCTTTATAATTGACTAAATGTAATTAACATTAGCTCAGACACCAGATTTGAATGGTATTCGAAATTTGTGGTTGACATTAAAAAATAAAGTAAATAGTACCCCAATATCAAATAGAAATGAATTGAAAGTAAAAATTACTGAAGCTTAAGATACAATTTCTTTAGAATACACTAGAAAGAGGATTTCCAAAATATTAGCAATCATTTTTTAGTGCGTCGCGTTTGTTTTCTTTATTAATTTCTATGTTTTAAAGTTTGCTTCATTTTAGCTGTGATATCAAAATCATACATAAAATAACTAAATATTTATTGTTATTTAAGTATGATATATTTAAAACCTAAAAAATAGCCAATTACAACAAAATTCGAACCAAAATGTGAGCAATGTAAGGTCAAGCTATCGGTGAAACATAAGTATTGTAGACTTTCCAGTTTTCTCCGTAACAAGAAGCAATTACGGTATCCCAACAGACCTAGAGAAAGCACTTGGTGCCAATTGTTTTTTCACAAATATGCTAAATTATTTAAATACTGTTAATTTTCTAAATATCTAATATTAAATAATATTTTAAAGATTTGCTTCTCGCTAATAACCTTCGGGTTAATGCGAATTTGTAAATAAAAAAAAAAGAAAAAAAAAGTCACATCCTTAATGTTTCAAAATTTACATATTGACATCATTTGGACTCAATAAATTACACTATTTAACTTTTTAACTAATAGATATGTGTTTTAAATTTAATTGACTGTTATGTTAATCCCCAAATATATTATTTACTTTGAAAGAATATTTACCAAACTGAAGTATTTGTCGAATTGTATAACTTGCATTTATTGTTGTAAATAAAATACCATTAGTTTTACCCTATTCAAAATCAATTTGTTTTTCCCTAAACATTCTGTTGGTTCATACAGTGCGAGGTTTGTTTCAGAGACCCTTTCGAGACGGGCATATTTTGCTAGGTCGGACGCGCGGACGCATAAAATTTTCGTTTTTTAAACCAACATTTTATAATATATTTTTAATATTGAGAATTGCTGTGGATAGAAAAAGCACGTTTTTAATTCAATAACCATTATAGTAATTATATGGTAAAGTTTATAAATAAACAAAATAATAATAATAATATATAATAATATCATTGATGATTTAAAATTAATGGCTTCCACTCGAAACCACCTAGATCAGATGCTAAAAACTGTAGACAAATGATATCAGTATAAATTTTGGACTAGACAAGTGCCGCATACTAAATATAGTCAGAGGAAAGGGTCAGCCCGGAGGTTTCGATATGCAAGATGGCCAAAACATCGAGACAATGGGTGAAAATGATATGTACAAATATCTCGGAGTAAAACAAACGCGGAAAATTGACCATAAACAAATCAAAACTGAACTAACTTCGGAGTTTGTGCGAAGAGTAAGACAACTAAATCGGTCATAACTTACTAGTAAAAATTTAGGCAAAAACAGGCATTAAATACGTACGCCTGTTCCGCGCTGAGCTACTCGTTCGGTATTATAAAGTGGTAAAAAACGGAGATAGAGAGTCTTCAGCGGAAAGTAAGAACACTTCTCACAAAGGTGCAAAAATAGTATCCACGCAGTGCAGTAGAGAGAACAACATTACCGCGGTATTAAGGGGGAAGAGGACTTATGGATATAGATGAGCAATTGGATAAACAAATTGCTAATTTAAGAACTGATTTTCAGGTACAGGCTGAGACATCTACTTTACATCGAGCAATTTGGGCAGTAGATGATACAACGCTACTTAAACTGAGGGAACAAGAAATGCGCATAAACCACCTGACTCAGCAAGAAAAAATGCGCACCTGGATGAGTAAACATCTGCATGGTCGACATCTCAATGAGATCAGCCAAGAATATGTTGACAATACAGCGTCAAACTATTGGTTGACATCAGGAAAGATGTTTCTCGAGACTGAAGGTTTCCTACTTGCCATTTAGGATCAGGTTATTCCAACTAAAAATTACCTGAAATATATTGTTAAAGATCCTCAAGTTCAAAATGACAAATGCTGATATGGATGCCAAGCCCAAGAAACCATCCAACATCTTACCGGTAGCTGCCAGGCATTTTTTGGTACTGATTATAAAGAACGCCATGACTCAGTAGGAAAGATTATGCACCAAGAACTAGCTGACAAACTAGGACTTCTTCAAACCGACCGTCTTCCTTATTATCAATACGTCCCTGACAGAATGCTTGAAAATGACAACTACAAGCTATACTGGGACCGCACTGTGCTTACAAACCAACCGGTGGCGCATAATAGACCGGATCTCATACTAGTTAATAAACTTACTAGGCAAACAACACTTATTGATGTGGCGATACCCAACAACAACAATTTACGTGTTAAATACAACGAAAAGATCGCCAAGTACAGAGATCTAGAAATACAAATCAGGAGACAATGGAGAACGGAAAGTATCCAGACAGTACCTATTATTCTATCTATTACTGGTGTTATTCCCAAAAACCTCCTAGCGCACATAAAACAGCTGGGTCTAAATGAACATCACTATAAGGCCATGCAGAAAGCTGTACTCCTCGCGACGTCCAGATGTGTACAAAAAATTTTTGGGAGATACTCCAACATACCAAGTCACCTAGGGCTTGATAACATGAAAAGACTCCCACCAGAGCTCAATCTTTTTGCAAGCAACAGCAACAGCAATTGGCAATGTTATGAGCATTAAGATCAGAACACGACGGGGTACTAATATCGGAAGGACTGTAAAACTACGTATCTGTCAATACTTTTTAGCAAAAACTACATATCTTTGAACAATTATGTACTTTTTGTAAACAACAATTTCCGTGGAACAACGTCAAAATATATTGACACATTTGAATGATTTGTGAGTAACAAACGACCAGGATGCCTATTTAGTGAGCTTAATTTCACCATTCTACCCAAAAAGACATTCAAGAAAAATACCTAAAAAATTTGGAATGGTCATTTATTCCTATAAGATTCGTATAGATGTAAATGAACTACCTTACCTAGTATGCCTTCCTACCTTTGTAATATATATGGTGTTAAAAAGGTCGCATTGGAAGGCTTCGCGATCTCATTTCTTGTAATGTATTGACTCCTTAAGATAATAGAGGCAGTCACAAGACTAATTGGTATAAGAAAACACCAGAGGAAATTTTAAAGTTAATCTGCTATCATATTGAGTCTTTTAATAAAAGACAATCACATTGTTCTTCAAGAAACCCCCAACTGTAGATATGTGTCTGAAGATTTGTCAGTAAAGAAAATTTAAAGTTATGTATTGTTACAAATGTATCAAATACAGGTTTCATATGTTTTCAAACATGAGTGCACTCTCAAGTTTGGTCGCCCATGAACTGATACATATGCTACATGTGATACTTATAAACTATAAATTTAGTTGGCGACTTTAAAAGAAGCAAACGTAATTAAAACTAAGAAGAAACTATGTTTAAAGAAGGTTAAAAACTTTACTGAAATTAAAAGAAAACTAAAGCAATATGTCCAACAAAATAAGAAAATGTTGCTTGTCTTTACCTAACTTTGCCACACATACGTACATGACGAATGAGACAATATAGATTGTGAGAAAACCTAAGCAAAGTCCTGAGCTATCAGGACATAACATTATAAATAATATCAGAAATATCGAATGAATGGTGATTTCTGACCATATAGTACCCAGATACAGACATAAAGTAGCTTTCCATAAAAGAGTCGTGTATAGGAATATTGAGTAGTAGTAAAAATTAAAACATTTTTATGTTACTAGGAAAATATACCTCTGTTTTTCAGGCAGAAGTTTTTGCAATCTTGTACTGTGCAGAGAAATTGCCATGGCAGTTGCATATATGCACATATAGCTAAGCAGCCATGGAAGTTCTTATAAGCCCTAAGATGGATTGTAGGCTAGTGTGTGAATGTCGAAAAGGAACTCGACAGACTGGCGAAATACAACAGTGTCATACTGGTATGGATTCCAGGTCACCAGGAAATACACAGCAATGTAAGCACAGCTAATTAAATTTCCAGAAGAAGTGAGTGAGTGGTGAGGTCGTGTGGGTGCCAAAAAGCATCGTCTGCGATCGAAAAAAGTCTGGTTATGTTAATATAACTCCCACTTAAAAAGCCTATTTAATTAAACAAATTTTCAAAATGTATATTGGATGACATCTACTTATAGGGATGAAGTATGCGAAAAAAAAAACTGGAATCAGTTTAGAGACATAATAGGCTTATTTATTGGATACGCTTTAGTTAAAACACATGTATATAATGGGAATGTTTAATGGAGACTCAAGCCACAAACTCTGTAGCTGAGAAACACTTTTTGGAGACCAACGGACGACTTCAAAAATATATAGTACGTATCCTTTAGGCCTGGAGAAGCTGGTACAATGTTCCGGAATCATGGAATGGATATTATCAGTGAAATAAAGCTGTACATTCAACTAACTAGCAATAGAACGACCGGTTTACAATTGATGGCATCTACGGAAAAAAGACCAATTCTCTTTTACCGAATCGTTTTACTTTTTTTTGCTTAAATAAAAACAAAACAATCTAAATGATTATATGCTTTAAAAAAATCTAAACAGATAACTAGGGAATTTTCCCCTTTTCAAGCGCTAGTATTGCCGTGCTGATTAGTTCAAAAATTGTGGTACTGGTTGATTTCCTTTTTTGATGACAGTATTAACAATTAGTTAACAGAATAATGTTTTGTATAAACTTGAATACCCTCCCTAGAGGTAAGAGTAAACTCATAACATTATTTTTTTACGAATTTAATTATTTTTTATGTAATGGTTTCATCAGACAATTTTTAAGTTATTATGAAAAGTATTAAAAATAAATTATTGATTATGTATTCTAAAACTTGAATAATAGAGACAGCATAAATTTTGATTGCCTTTGTGGGAATTCCGTCAACACGGATAGACATTCTAATTTTGAGTTATCTCATATATATATATATATATATATATATATATATATATATATATATATATATATATATATATACATATATATATATATATATATATATATATATATATATATATATATATATATGTATAAATATATATGTATATATATATATATATATATATATATATTGAGTATTATGAGTATTATCAATAGTTATTCTACAGATACTGGTTGCGAAAATAAAAAGTTATCATTGTAATAAATGGAAGAAGAATATGGAAGAAATCAGTCACTGAGTTTACAAAAAAAAAATTGTAGTCATTTGATATTACTGTCTCTTCTTTGTTAGATTGTATGTAGGTTTTTATTTCATTTTTTTCTCTCTTGAATAGTTTTAGTTACCTTATAGTTTTTGAACTATTATCTAAATTAGACAATTAGTTTTGATATAGACTAGCCTTTTGTTTCTACCATGCGTGTTTATTCCATGTTCATACCAAGGAATATACACAACTAAAGTTATATGGAATCATCTGATGTAGCTAATTATTTCAAGCAAATATCACTCTTGGCCTTTATGCAAGCTGCACTTGGCGTAAACATGCTCCTAAACAAATTTTCTAGACAAAATGCTCCTAAGTAAATATTTTGTTCTGGTAGCTTATTCCATTCTTTAAGAGTAGCTTGTACTAGCTTTGTCGTGTTTTGTAAATTCTCCCGGTCAGCTCCAATACTTCTTTTAAGCATATCCCACAATTGATCTATGTGGTTAAGGTGGTGTCAGTAAGCAGCCCAGTCCAGAACAGTGATAACTTCTGCTTAGTCACTCGCTGGTATGTGCAGGTGCATTATCATACTTTCCTCATTGTACCTCTATAGAGCCTAACCTTAGCTTCTAGAATTAAATTAACATACGTACGAGCTGTTAAAGATAGTTTGATTGAAATTAAAGGAGTTTGTTACTGATAATAGTGCCTTCTCATAAAATGACAATTTGTCCGTTATATCTGTGAACAGATCTGGCCATTTTCATTTTTGCTTGTCTTCCTCGCCCTATAAGTACGCGAATTTGTCAGTCATCTGATTTTTCAGAAATTCTGGTTTCGTCTGAAAATAGCACATTTTCCCAATTTTTAATATATCAGTTTTGGTGTTAAAGACAACAATTTAGGCGATCAATCTTAAGTTATCTGGATAGGTCGGGTTCTCCAGGCTATTTGCTGCTTTATTGTCCTTGGGTACAAAGTTTTTTCTTATCGTTTTAACTAAAACACTTTTACCTGTAGCTTCTATTTTTAGCTAAGGATGCAAATTGTTGGGTCTCTTCTAGCTAGTTGGACAACGAAATGATCATGGTGAGCCATTGTTCCTTTTTGGCGACATTGTCTTAGTCTATTTTTAAGCGTTACTAATTCCTGATACCTAGCATAAGTTTTTGACACACGGCTTTGTGTTGTGTTTACCTGCTGATATGTCCATCTGAGACATTTCTTGCTACATAACATCAATAATCTTTCCCCTTTGCACATGCGTTAACCTCACATATGACATATTTGCGTTTTTGAACACAAAAGTATGTTTACCTATTTTTAAGTATTCTTCTTCTTATTGCGCCGTCTCCTTTCGAAGGTTGGCGATCCAAATTGTAGTTTTGGAAACTGCTACGAGAAAGATTTCTGCGGATGAGCGGTCGAACCATTACCTCAGGTCTTTCAGCCACGAGTTTTAGCTTCTATTTTTAAGTAAGTTTTAATTTAAAATAAGCAAATAATCTATAACGTACTGAGCTGTGTTATCTCACTGTTTTATAGGTTTTTTAATTTTCAATTAAAATCTTTATTCTTCGCAACACTAACAAGTTTTTTTCAAAAGAAATAAATATTGGCTCAAAATATATGGTGATTCCATATAAGTTTGGTTGTGTCTGAGTTTTACCCTTATCTATTACCTTATTTATTTTAAGCACGTAAGCAAAAGCTCCGAGAAGTAGATTTTTAAAATAATCTATAGCATCAATGTTTCGAACTTTACGAGATTCCTCTTCAGGTGACAGTCATAACTTTTATTGTTCTAAATGGAAGGGTCGTGTACATCATGTGATACCTCATTTAAAAGCTTTTGAAGTACTTATTTTAATAATATATAATACTTTAGTTCGAAAATTTACAAAATTTAAATTATGCGAGAAAGAATTTTATTACGTAACTTGCAACAATTTAATGATTTTTTTAGTTTGTGTTAATCTTTTTAGGTGCTAGAAAAAAATCTGTTTTAAATAAAAGTAAAAAATATTTATTACGGTCTAAATTATTACAACTAAATTAATGATTTAATATACGTAACGAACTGTAAGTGACAATCTAATACTGAATAAAAAAAATGCAGAGAAATTGAAAACTAAAGCTTTTATTTTTATTTTATTATATTATTATTTTATTTTATTTTTAACTAAAATTTTAATGTAAAAGGTGTTCAAAATGTTTCGCATTTACTTATTGGTAGTAATACAATCTATTCTTGTTTCTTTTCTAACTTTTTCCGATATCCTTTGATTATTAATACGGCATTCTGAGATCATTCTTATATTCTTCCAATACCTGGTTGTGCCTGATATACTTTGCATTTTAAGTGACCCCATAGAAAAAAATCTAATGGGGTTAAGTCAGCAGATCTTGGTGGCCACACTATATGCCCCCTTCGGCCAATCTATCTTGCACTCGCGTCGATTCTCATTGTGCCGAGCTTTCGACATCCTCTTCGATGTCTTCTTTAGGGCTTCTGAAGTCTCAGTCTCCCAAACCCTCAGACAATACTACACTGATCACCAATCAATACATTACTGTAATGCATAATTACACACAATGCGTGTTATCCAAAACGATCACATAATGAATTACATAGAATCAAAGGTATTCGCTATTGAAAATAATGATATTAAAAGATTGTTTCTTGAGAAGGCTTTTATCTGTAAAACGAAGAAAACCATAAGACTAACATCAGTCACTTAAGTAAGATTTACTCACATTTACTGTTTTTAGATAAAGAGTTCAATAAAAACAGAAAACAACATTTCTGTTGTTTCTGATAAAAAATTCATCTAATTAAAAATAAAGGTAGAGTCTAGCTATAAAGTCACATTAAGTCATTATCAACTTTTACTTGATGTATCATGAAACATATATCTTAATGCCGCCAATTCAAAACACTGTCAATTTTTCTTTTACCGAAAAAAACTTTCTGTAAAAAAAGTTTCACATGGTAACTAACGAATGAAGATTTTAAAGTTTCTACTATTGTAATATTAAGCCATAAGTGTCCTTTGATAATGTTATTGTTATTCATTCGTTAAACTAATGTCTGTCTTTTTTTAAGTTTGTCTTAAATTAAATGTTAAATTAAAATTATTTAATGTCTGCCTTTTTCGAGGATTTTTACATATCATTTTAATCTAATGGTCGCCATCTCAATTTTGTTAATACAAACAGAGAAACCTTCAAATAATGTTTATTAATCAAAAAACTGTATTTTTAATATTTGCATTTCTTTCTGTAAAATCAGTTTTACAAAACGTTTTGATAATTAATTAAGTATTTTTAAGTAAATTCGCTAAAACAAATCTGTGAGATGCTGTTTTTGGGGTTTGAAATCACAATTTAAGCTACAAAAATAGATAATCAAATCGAGAAAAATAGTAGCGCACGAACACAACGAACGTCTGACGTAAATGTCGTAAGATTTATAATTTAAAGGACACGAAAAGATCAAATGAGAAATGACGAAATCCAAATCAAACAAAAGTTCAACATCTAAGACGTATTAAGATAAAAAATAGTAAAAAAAAAAGGTAAATTTGGAACCAGATCGGTTCATCGGAACATTATAGCAAATTTTTAAAACTTAGAACTAGAGTATAATTATAAAGATTAGAAAAAGTAAAAACATCACATAAACTCTTAAAAAGTTAGGTAACTCGTGGGTTGTATTTTTGTGTTTTAATAATTTAACAAAATACATAATCAGCAAAAACCTTATTTAAAACATGCGAACGGTTTTGCAATCACAATCAATACAGTGTTTATGCTTGTTTAGCATTGGCTGTTAAATAATTTGTGTTCGATTGTTTCGTCTGTTGTACAACCCTCGTCCTTTTTATGGTGTAGTAGTTGTATATAAGTACCTATTTTTTATAGTAGTGTAGTGAAGCGGTACTTTAAAGCAAAATGAGTAATTTGGAAGAAAATAAAATACAGTCGAAACGTAGAGTGTTATCTCCAGAAGAACGGCGTTTAGTTCTAAAAGTCGAAAGTTATTTCAATTTGGAAAAAAATAACATGGGTCCATTGACATCTGTTATGGCAGTTCAGAAACGCACATGCGATGCTTGCGGTACCTCAGAGAGGACATTCCGAAGAATTAATAACATGAGTGAGGATAAAATAAATAAAGTAAGCAAGATAAATCGTTAACATCCAAAAACTTTAGATTTGCACCAGTCAATTAAACTTGCAATTAAAAATATTATATGTAATATGTATAAAGCCAAAGAACATGTAACAGTTAGTGCTGTGTTGCAAAAAATAAAAGACAAGGAACTGTGTGATATTAGTTTAACAAGTTTGTGGAGAGTGTTGAAACATTTAGGTTTTCGATATAAAAAAACAAATAATAGACAAGTATTGTGTGAACTCTGTAATGTTGTTTCAAAACGGTGGCATTTTTTAAGAAAATTCATGAAGAATAAAATGTCCGAGGCAAGTTGTATTTTTTGACGAAACATGGATTTTCGCTAAAGGAAATATGTCAAAATCATCTTGGGAAGATGGCACCACGAAATGTTATTCTTCTAGTCGTTCCGGTAATGGTAAACGCTATATTATACTTCATGCTGGAAATGATGACGGTTTTATTCCTGACGCTAATTTAATTTTTTCGTCCACAAAAATACAGGTGATTACCATGGAAATATGGATGCAAATATTTTGAAGAATGTTTTGAAGAAAATTTGTTAAAAAAATTGGAGCGACCATCCATAATAGTGTTGGATAATGCATACTACCACTCACGAGTAGAAGAGAGATTTCCTTCAAGCAGCTGGACAAAAGAAGAAATAAAGTTGTGGTTGACAGAAAAGAAAATTTATCACAGTGACATATTTTTAAAAGTCGATTTACTTCAAAGGTGTGGAGAGCACAAAATTAAAAAAAAATTTGTTACTGACCAAATGGCTCTTAAATATGGCCATGAAGTTCTTCGACTTCCGCCCTACCATTGCCACTATAATGCAATTGAGTTAGTTTGGGGTATAGCCAAAAATTTTTATGATAAACATGCATCCAAAACAAAAGATGACGCTAGCGTTCTTGGTTTATGGAAAGAATCGCTAGAACAAATAAAGGCAGAACAATGGCAAAATTGTATTAGACATACGGAAGACATAATCGTTCAGTCTTTTCAAACCGAACGAGTTGTAGATGAGGTCCGGTCTCTAATTATTCGGATAGACAATTCAGATAGTGACGACTCTGCTAGTGAAATATCAGACAGTGAATAGGATAAATCGTTTGCTAAAAAGAAGAAACAAAAAAGTGTTTTGGGAACTCAATTCGGACTTTGTGGTGTGTTTAAGTTAAACGATAAAGTACCTTCGGTCTAATTACTGGACTGCATACTCTCAATAGCTTTGGTATTAATTATTGGACTACACATGTTTAAACCTTTTATTTTGCTGAAAACTCGGAAGTGATTTAGTGCCAATTTGTTTCAAGGTTATATTTCATACAGTGTCTGCAGAAAGTAAAGTCTTGGATGTATTTTATTCAAATTTGGACATACCAGCAACTTGGCAAGTATTTTCGTATTATTTTCACTCTACGCAAAATAGAGACTTATAGAGACCTTGATGAACATTTGATGTCGACAAATAATTTCGATTATTCGAAATATTCCGTCCCACTTCTTTTAACCGCCCTGTATATACATATTGTCTATATATTATTACAATATTATTCATATTGCAAAATCCAATATAATTACTAAACATAAAATACAGGAAATTAAATATTTTTACTTTTCAAGCGATCGGAATTAAATATTAACGTCCCACTGTTTGAGGCCCACTGATCATATCTTAATTACATATCGGCCTTCATAGGGTAAAAGGAGTTTAGTTAGGTACGTAATAGGTGGACCAGATAAAATCAAAATACTTCAGCCAAAATAATTATTATAAAAAAAAATAGAAAAGGTTCTAAAAAAGATAGAGATCTACTTAGTTAATTTTAAATATGACTGTTAAAATTTGTATCCAGTTGTATTTGTTTAAAATCAAAATATTAGTATAAAAACTTGTTTTAAACAGACTGACCTTCGTTAATAGTCGGTTTTAAATATTTGTTTCCATTTTCTCTCAGAATGTTTACTAAATTTAAATTGTGGTTATAAGATTTAAAATTAAACGTGTCAGAATATGTTGGACACATACTTTAATACTTAAAATAAACAATCTTAAATATATTTTTTTGAAATGAAATTTTAAAGTGTTTTGAATAGCGTAATATATTAGACCGAGTAAAAGGTGACTAAATGGGTTATACCGTTATACACAATGAATGAATGGATATACGTTTTGGAGTTTAATTTTCCTCGTCACGAAGGATATGCTTGAAAATTTGGATTTAAGTTTCTCTTACCCTCTACTTTACATTTGGAATGGAGCCCAAAGTTGCTTTTAATTGGGAGGTGAAATCCACCCCTTCTCGGAAGTGAAAAAACATAAGTTCAAAATAATAATAATGTCCGGAAATGGAGAAATTGAATACTTCTAAGAAATTTTTGTTAATTAAGAAAAACCTATCTTTTTAATAAAACATGTTAACAAATGTTTTTCATCTAAGAATGAAAGTAATTTTGGCTCTATAGTATAAGGATTTAATGATTCCATTTTTAATATTGATGTTTTGATTTGATTTGTAATTTAGATATCTGTTGGTCTGTGTTGGTTGGTTTTCTATACACCTGAGTCTCATATCCAGTATCATTCTTTGAGATTAAAACATCAGGAAAGGTAGTGTGTTATTATTTTCCTTTTCAATGTGAATGTTATTGTATCTTCTTTATCGTTTATATCATTCAGGAATGGGTCCAATAACTCTTATCTATGAGGCCATATTGGGAATACATCATCATCATCATTTTGGCTTTACAATCCTGTGTGGGTCCTAGCCTCCCCAAGAATTTTTCTCCAGTCGTCCCTATCCATCGCCTTCCTCCGCCAAGCACGTATTTCCATATTTCTCATGTCTTCATCGATGTTATCTAGGAGTCTTGTTCTGGGTCTTTCTCTTCTTCTTTGACCAAGAGGTCTATCAAGGAGCGTTTTTCTAGCTGGGTCGGTTTGCTCCATCCGCATTACATAGCCTACCCACCTCAGACGTCCTATCTTTATGTGTTTTACGATATCTGGTTCCTGGTATATCCTATAGAGTTCGAAGTTGTATCGTCTTCTCCAGACACCATTTTCATTTACTGCTCCATAGATGCGCCTTAGTATTTTTCTTTCGAAACATCCTAACATGTTTTCATTGCTTTTTGTTAAAGTCCAGGTTTCTGAACCATATGTTAGGACTGGGTGTATTATTGTTTTGTAGAGTTTTACTTTTGTATTTCTTGATATAACTATAGATTTAAAAAGGAGATTAAGCCCAAAATAGCATCTATTAGCCGTGCAAATTCTGCGGTTTATCTCTGCGGTAGTGTCATTTTCAGTATTGACGAGCGTTCCCAGATATACAAATTCGTTAACTGCTTCGATGACGTCATTTTCTATAACAAGTGGCCGTAGTGTTTGTGGTTGCGTACCTATTTTCATGTATTTTGTTTTATTGGTGTTTATTATTAAACCCATTTTTGTAGCCGCTTCCTTTAATGCTACGTACGCATCTCGTGCTGCGTTTTCCGTTCTCCCAACAATATTGATATCATCAGCATATGCTAAGATTTGCACAGATTTGTTATATATTGAACCGGTAGTTGTGATTTGTGACGTACGTATTACTTTTTTCAGAGCTAGATTGAATAGTATACAGGAGAGTGGGTCTCCCTGACGTAGCCCGTTATTTGTTTTAAAAGGTTCAGAGAGTTCCCCTGGATTCGTACTTTGCATTCAACTTTTTCAAGGGTTAGTTTGGTTAAACTTACCAACTGATTTGGTACTCCTAGGTCTATCATTGCTCTAAACAATTCTCTTCTATTTACAGAGTCGTAGGCTGCCTTGTAGTCTATAAATATGTGGTGCGTGTCTACACCGTATTCCAGTGTTTTCTCTAGAATTTGTCTCAGGGTTGAAATTTGATGAATTGTTGATTTACCACCTCTGTAACCAGCCTGGTATTATCCTATTGTTCGCTCTGCATATGGTGCCATACGATGGCATAGTATATTGGAGAATATTTTATACGCTGCATTTAGGAGCGTAATTCCTCGATGGTTAGAGCATTCAAAGATATCTCCCTTTTTGTGTATGGTGCAAAGTATTCCAATATTCCAATCATTCGGAAGGGACTTCTGTATCAATATTTCTTTTATAAGCTGCTGTAGCGCTATTATGATATCGTGGCCACCTTCTTTATATAATTCCGATGGGAGATTATCTATTCCGGGTGATTTGTTTCTGGCTAGTTTGTTTACATCGTCTTTAACTTCCAGGATCGTTGGTGGATCCTCCTCCCTCTCGTCTGCTCTGCTTACCTCGCAGCTTTCGTCTTCCGGTTTTCTTCTGCTTCCTCTATATTAAGTATCTGCTTAAAATATTCCGTCCATCGGTTTAGTACGTCTGTTCTTGTTGTTAAGAGATCGCCATTTAAACTTCTACATTGATTTGTGTTTGCCTTAAATTCTTTTCTGTTGATGTTAACTTTCTTATAGAATGTTCTGAATTCTTTCTCTCTGTTGAGGTTTTCTATATATTAAAGTTCCTTTTTTAAGTGGTTTCGTTTCTTCATTCTCTGTATTTTCTTTTCTTCTCTTCTCTTTGTCTGGTAATTCTCTGTACTTGTTCTAGTTCGGCGGGTAAGCATTTTTGCATAGGCTTCATTTTTTTTTCTGTGTTGCGTCTTTGCATTCATCGTCAAACCAGTGATTTTTTCGGGTACAAGTTTCTGTTCCTATTTCATCTTGTGCTGCTGACTCAATATCTTCCCTTATCCTGTTACAGAATAAGTCTATATCTCTCTGGTCTTCTTCGCCTAGACTTTGATTCCTTAACCCATTGGTAATATTTTCCCAGTACTGTTTTGGAACAGTTGCATCTCTCAGCTTCTGTACATTCCATTTCTTTCTATTATTTCGTTTTCTTTGTTGGAGTTTGAAATTCTAGCCCTTAGTGTTGAGATCACTAAACAATGGTCTGAGTCTATGTTTGCGCCTCTATAACTTCTGCAGTTTATTATGTCCGTTCCGTGTCTTGAATCTATTAAGATGTGATCAATCTGTCTAGTTGTTCTTAAATCAGGGGAGGTCCAGGTTACCTTGTGTATATTCTTGTATTCAAAATAGGTGCTAGCGACGGTCATGTTCAGTGCTGCTGCTAAGTTTATCAGTCGTAATCCATTATCACTACTGATGTTGTGTAGGCTAAGATAAAAACTTGCTCTCGTCCTATTCTTGCATTCATGTCACCTAGCACTATTTTAATGTCATTTCTGGGGCATCTTCTGTAGGCTTGTTCTAGGTCTTCGAAAAACTGTTCTTTAATGTCTTCTAGTTTGTCGTCGGTCGGGGCATGTGCATTAATTAAACTGTAATTAAAGAATTTACCTTTTAAGCGTAAATAGCACATTCTTTGACTGTGTTTCTTGTTTTGAATGTTGTTGAAATGTTGAGTTTATTTCCTATCTTATTACGTTTTTCTACTAATCCTTTTATGTATGGTATTGTTATTTGCCTCGTATTATTTCTTGAGTATGCTGTAGTATCTCATTCTAATATGTTCTGTTCTATTCGGTCTATTGTTGAAAATTTCTTATCTATAAACGATAAAGGATAATTAATCATTTTTTAATAAAACATGTTAACAAATGTTTTTCATCTAAGAATGAAAGTAATTTTGGCTCTATAGTATAAGGATTTAATGATTCCATTTTTAATATTGATGTTTTGATTTGATTTGTAATTTAGATATCTGTTGGTCTGTGTTGGTTAGTTTTCTATACACCTGAGTCTCATATCCAGTATCATTCTTTGAGATTAAAACATCAGGAAAGGTATTGTGTTATTATATTCCTTTTCAATGTGAATGTTATTGTATCTTCTTTATCGTTTATATCATCAGGAATGGGTCCAATAACTCTTATCCATGAGGCCATATTGGGAATACATTATCTACATATTTCCATCATAATAGGGGTTTTAAATTTTGTTAGAAATAACATTTTTTTCAAAATCTTCCATAAATATATCGGCTACTAATGGAGATAAACTAGAGCCCATTGCTAGACCAAAATTTTGTTTATAGAATTCATTATTTAGTTGAAAATAGGTATTATCAGTACATAATGTCAATAAATCTATTATAAATGATATACTTAGTCTTGTTCTAGTTGCCAATGTATTATCAAACTATTTGTTCAAACTTACTAAAATTATTTGAATTAAATTCAATATTCCATAATTTATTTAAAAAATATTGTGTATTTTTTATAAATGTGTCATTTTTATTTGCAAATGATTGTATAATATTTAATGAAAAAATTTTGACAATTCAAAACAAGGAGAATTCATAACACTACAAATAGTTCTAATTGATATATTCATTTTATGAGCTTTCGATACATAAAAATAAAGGGTCTTGCTGTAATGAGGCGTAAAAAATCTTGATTAAAGTTATATTTATTCTATTTTCCAAAGGCATTGCTGGATCCTTTGTCAATTTTTTTGTCCGTTATTAGATATTTAATTTTGTTTTCATATTGAATTGTATCCATTATCACACTTGCATTCCCCTTGTCTGCTGGTAGAATAACTTAGGAGTCGTCATTTTTTAAAGTTTCCAAGAGTCGTCATTTCTTCTTTGCTTATGTTTTGTTTAATTTTAATAAAACTTTAAAATTCAAGTTCGCATATTAGTCTTCATTCTTCTTTTTCGTCGGTTGGTAAGTATTGAGATATTTTCTCTACTGAGCTAATCTTTTTTTCCTGATTTGTTCCTAATGATTTACTATAGAATCACTAACAGGAGAATTTTATTGTCATTATGTCATGTGGTTGTCTTTTTAAAGACGAATCACATGCTATGATTTTTTCTGACGGATATTCTCAAGTTAAAGTTGATTTCATGTAATTGAATGAACTATCTTACAATAAAGTCGTCCCAGGAACGAAACTCAGCAATATTGGCTATATCATATTAAAGTCATCTTCTTTTAAATGTATAATGTATGTCTAAATTGTCAATATAAATGAGTCAGATAAAATTAAATTATTAGAAGAATTGTTTAACAGGTAACAAAAAAACAAAATTTGTTTAATTTGTTTTTATTAATATTTATATTTTGGGAACGATTTCCAAAGTGCGAATTAAAACGTCAATAAACTTATTTTAAACTTCAATTGTGGCTTATTCCCATTAAAATAGTAATTATTTTAAGATGTCACAAGAAAATAGCTTAAGAACAATATTAAAAAAAAAAACAAAATAAATGTATATATGAAGTATTTAGACACAGTAGAAACAGAGTTGTAGCTCATAAAAAGTAGATATCTTATTTGCCAAATTCCAAATCATTTCCACACGAAATCCATCGAAATATATTTCCACAGGAAATAATCAAAAAAAATTTGGAAAAACCTCGCTTTTCGGGAAAAACTTATGAAAACTTTGTCATAAAAAGTGTTAAAAAAAAGCATAACTTTTCCTTTTTTAAAAAGTAACAAACCTAAGCGAGTTACGCTCAAAATAAAGTTGGTCCGTTTTTTTTGGTAAAAAATTCGTGAAAATCACCACATCAATTAGCACCACAAATGAACTTATTCATTACAGCTTTACAATTTACTTTATTTATGTATTGTTTATACGATCTGTAGGTTTGACCGGTTCAAAGTATTTATTTTTAAAAAAATTATTTTTGAGTAAACGAAAATTTTGGAAATTTTGAAAAAAATGCCTTTTTTGAAAATCACTTAACAAATATTAGTGATACAAAAAATTTTGAAGAATAAAAAATTTAGGTTTTGTTTTTCTAAACCTTTAAATTTTTTTTGTTTTTCTATAAGACAAAAATTGGTTAACAATAACTATTCAAGTATTATTCTTAAGAAAACTTAAAGTTTTAAGCACTTCATAGCTTAAAAGCTAGGAAAAAATTATGAACTATAGATTTTATAGGTGGTCTTTATTTTATTTGTTTAATAAGAGTTTTTTCCGTTTTTGTTTTGAAAATTTAAGTAAATTACTCATCACTTATATTCTACATGCTTACATTTATTTGCCTTTGTAGTTTATTTTTATATGTTACATCGCGTAGCTAACGGGATATTATTATGACACTAGTATTTACGACTTTCAATCACAATTTTATCATCGCGATCCCGTTTCCCCTAAGACAATAATGTTTCAAATAGAGTTGTTATTGTAATATTATTATCCATTTAATTAAATTTTATTGTGTTTTGTCGTTAAAGCGTTACTATGACCTTGATAGTGAATCTTAAAAATTACTTAATTCTTATTTATTGCGTAAAAAACCAGATACATAAACGTAACCATGCAAATTTTTTCTGGTTTCTAAGTGATTCTGACGTTTAAGAATAAGGACCAGAAGCACAGCAGGAGTATCGAGAGTGACATAATTCCCAGAGCAAGTGAAAAGTACCCTTTGTATCACATATTTGTCCCTTCCTACCAGACATCTAGAGTATTATAGATCAATAAGTTTTTTTGGGTTGTCTTGTTGATTTCGTTTGAATAATACAGCATCCATCAAGTTTTTTAATTAATACATATCTATAGAAAGAAAATTTATATGTTTCCTGTGGATAATTCAATGTTTTTATTTACCATTGAAGAAGGTATTTGAAATAAAACTACAAAATTTTGTCTTTTAAAACATTAAAAAAGTTTAAAGAAAGTGTGTTCTACAGGGTGTCTAGAAACTCTCCTGACAAACGAAAACCTTTTACAAAAACGAAAACTTCGTACGATTATTACCCCTTCAGAGTTGAATCGATTCCATTTTGTCCGTTTTGGGTAGGTCAACGGTTATTTTAACGCATAACTTATTTGTCTTTAACTTTTAAGCATTTGTGATACTAGATTATTAAATTTTCAGATATTCTAGTACTAAAAGATACTTTTACTTTAAGTCTGTAGGATACATCGTTTTCTATAAAAATCGATTTAAAAATTTTTCGATGTTTTCGTCATGAAGGTTAAATTAATAGGTATCTTAATTAATTTTATATATGTATTACCTTTTGCTTCAATAAATGCTGCACACAATTCGAAAAAAAGGTTGGGAAAAGAAGCAAAAAATCAATTTGAAACAAAATTTTATTTAAAGGTTTTTGAAAACAAAGTATTATTTCGATGGAACGAAACTACGAGTAACACAAAAGAACAAGTATAGAAGGTAGATAGTAACAAAAGATGCTCAATGTGATGATCGTTAGTCCCTTTTATATATACTCAAAAACAATAATCGCAAGGATTCAAATCCGGCGACCGTGCTGGCCAAGTAACTGGACCGCCCCTTCCAATTCAGTGGCTTTCGTAATTATTATCAAGAAATTCTCGTATATTCCTGCTAAAGTTGGCCGGACAGCCGTCATGTGAAGACCATAAGTTTTGCCGAATATTTAAAGGCACATCATTTAACAAATCAGGTGAATATTTTGCAAGAAATGTAAATAATCAGCACCATTTAAACTAGCAGGCAATTCCACGGGTCCAAGTAGATAATCGTCAACTACTCCTATCCAGACGTTTATGCTAAACCTATGCTGAGGAGTAAATTCTTAAACAACGTGGGTGTTGTTACCAACGTACGAATAATAATGTACATTATGTACATTAAAAATTCCATTTTTTTGTAAATGTAGCTTCGTCGCAAAAAAAGTATCTGAAAAAATCTTTATTTTGATTTTCTGATTTTGTAATCATACAGCGACTTCTTCACGAGCAGAAAGATCTCCTTTTAGCAGTGCTTGTTTCTTTATTAAGTAAAAAAGTATATAAATTTTCGTTGTAAGATGTTTCCTGCGAAAGATTTTGAAATTGTGGGATACGTGGCAGATAGTCTTCTAACGCTAATTTCTAAATTTTTCTTCCATCCATCCATCCAATGGTGCTACAGCCCAAATCGGGTCTTGGCCTCCTTCAACAGGCTTCTCCAACCATCTCTATTTACCGCTGTTCTTTTCCATGAACGCGTTCCCAGGCAGTTCCTGGCATCCTCATCGACTTCATCTTCCCATCTCTTTTTAGGTCTTCCAACAGGTCTTTTTCCCTGCATTCTTGCATTTAATAATTTTCTGTGGATTCTATTCTCATGCATGCGGACCACGTGCCCTGCCCATCGTAATCTCTGCAGTTTAGTATGTTGTGCTAGAGTTGGTTCGCTATATTGCTCGTATATTTCTCTATTGTACCTAATTCGCCAGTTGTTGTTTTCACTTATTGAGCCCAGGATCCTACGTAATATTTTTCTTTCAAACACATCTAATGCATTGGCAGATTTCTGTGTCACCACCCATGTTTCGCAACCATAACTTACTATGGGCCTGATTATTGTTTTATAGACCCGGAGTTTTGTTTTCCGGTGTACGTCTCGCGATTTGAATATGTGGCCCATCGCGAAATAGGCTTTATTTGCCAGCACAAGCCTTCTATTTATTTCCGGTTCTTCTTCATTGCTTGCGACCAGATCCATCCATCCTAAATTTTTCTTAACTTTCATTAAAATAACATCTTCATGTGCTTCTGTTACATCATTATGTCGCCCTGTTTCATAATTGTTTTGGAACACTGAACTTGTTTCTCTTAATCGGGAAATTTTTTAGCGTATCTACGTTACTGCTCGAGCGTTACTCCTCATTTTGCAATAAACTAAATGCATATCAGCATATTTCTCATTAGTAAAAACCAATTTTGATGAATTGAAATTGTTGTGTTTGAACAACTAATTTGACAATGAAAAATTCAGGTTATACTTATCTTGACATTTTAAAGCCAACTAATGCAAAAAATATTAATTTAACTTTCATGGTGAAAAAGCGAAAAATTTTCAAATCGATTTTTCTCGAAAACGGTGTATCCTACCGACTTAAAATAGGAATACGTTTTAGTACTAAAATACCTAAAAAACTAATAATCTAGTATCAGAAATGCTTAATAGGTAAAAATAAAAAAGTTATGCGTTAAAATAACCATTGACCTACCCAAAACAAATGCCTATGACCGATACTAGAAATTAGCAATGAACGGAATGGATTCAACTCTGGTGGATAAATAATCGTACCAGTTTTTGTTTTTCTAAATAGAAGAGTTCTGAAGGTATTTAAAATAAACTAATTGCAAGCAGCCATCTTCAAAGAGTTCTAGCTCTCTTAGGAAGCATTTTCGGATTAGGTGAATTCAGATAAAGTGTCTTGAAATTATCTGCGGAATCTCCGGTCTTCGTTTGTCAAGAAAGTTTCTGGACACCCTGTATAAATTATAAAAATTAATTGTTTGCTCCGAAATTTTTAAAATAATGCATACTCGTTAATATATCTCCAAGTCTTGCAAAAATCAACCTGAATCTTAGATTTTACGTAGAGAGTTGTGTCTTGTTGTACTTAACAAATTCTCAAACTTTCAGATCAATACATTACTCTGATTAAAGTTTATTCGAAGGAAAAATATTCTTCATTCCGACTTAACCAACTCTTAGCTGAAGAGCTAAAAATAGCGAAACACTTGTTACTGAGTGGCAGGTTTGACGGGATGTGAATATTCCTTCTGTTATATTATTTACACTTTATTCGATTTGTTCATCTAAGAGATCTCTGTTTTTTGCAATATTAGTCAGAAACTAATGAAGATAAGGTAATTATATGAATGCCAAATAAAATATATATATCAAATAAAGATCAAAAAGATCTTTTTTAAATGTAAAATATTTTAAAAAATTATACAGTAGACGGTATAGTAGACTAGCGCGAGGCTTCATACTGTTTTCTGTATTTTTAAAATTTAAATAATATTTTTAAAATTAAATAAAGTAGCTTTCTTATTTGTATTTTAAACAAATTATATTATATTAAAATATTTCAATAAATTATATTTGCTCATAACGCCACTGGCTAACGTATTAACAAAGCATACGTTGTTTACTTCCTAGAGACATGTCAGATTCAAACGAAATATTAAATTAATAATAAAATATAAATAAATATTATTTAATATTTCTTCTATAATATTACTTATAATTAATAATAGATCGGCAAACGAACGAAGCAATCCGGAACAAAACAAAAATAACGGACGCCGCGAAACAAGCAGCTAAATTAAAATGGAAATGGCCTGGACACAACGAACTTCTCGAAGATGGTAGATGGAACAAAGAAGTCGGAAACTGGCGACCGTACGATGCGAAGAGACCAAGAGGAAGACCTCAAATGCGCTGGAGCGACGATATCAAAAGAGTCGCAGGACCAATGTGGAAACGCCTAGCACACAACAGGGATGAATGGCGAGAAATGGGAGAGGCCTTTATTCGACAATTCGGATAGAAAAACGGCTATAAAAAAAATTATTTAATAGTAAATTTAATTATTATATGAACTCAATGAGATGTTAAAAAATAATAATTATATTTATCTGAAATTATTTTAAACGAGAAGTGTCATAAAAATTTAAATAGATCATTTAATATTATTAATATTTGGATGATATTTATGGCCCAAGAACATACACAAGGTACCTGGACCTCTCCTGATGGAAGATCAAGAGTCATATTAAACACTTCTTAATATATTTAGGACACGGAACACACGTAATCAACTGCAGAAGTTGTAAAGGCTCAAACATAGACTCAGATCATTCCCTAGTGATCTCAACATTGTGGGCTAGAATTTCAAACCAGTAAAAAATAAAATGGATACAAAAAAATGGAACATGCAAAGCTGACAGATGCGGTAATTGCAGAACGATACTCGGAAAACATCACCAACAGGCTAAGTAATCAAAATGTAAATGAAGAAGGTCAGACAGATATATACTCCTACTCGACCAGAATGAAGGAAGACATTAAGCAGCAGCGAAAGATGAAATATAACAGAAATTTGTGCACGTAAAAATCATTGGTTTGACGATAAACGCAAGAATGCAACAAGAGAAAAAAATTAAGCCTAGAGAAAGATGCTTATCTGACGAACTAGAACAACTGTAGAGAATTATCAGACAAAAAAAAGAAATACACAAAAGAAAAAAATGAAACCGCCTAAATACGGAACTTAAATATATAGAAACCTTAACAGAAAGAAAGAATTCAGAGCATTCTATAAGAAAGTTAACATCAACAGAAACGAATTCAAGGCAACCACAAGACAATGCAGAAGTCAGAATGGCGACCTATTAACAACAAGGAAAGATGTATTGGGTAGATGGTTGGAATACTTTAACTAGGCACTTAATATGGAGGAAAAAGAAAAAACCTGGAAGACGAAAGAGATTAGGTAAGGGGAGCAGACGAAAGTGAAGAGAAGCCACCAACGATTCTTGAAATTGAAGATGCAGTTAAAAAACTAGCAGAAACAAATGACACGGAATAGATAATCTCCAAGATGAACTATATAAAGAAGGTGACCATGATACCATTATGCCATTATAGCAAGCTTATAAAAGAAATATGGACAGAGAAATCCCTCTCCAATGACTGGAATATTGGAATACTTTGCACCATACACAAAAAAGGAGATATCTTTGAATGCTCTAGCCACAGAGGAATTACGCTTCTAAATGCAGCGCATAAAATATTTTCCACAGTACTGTGTCACCGTAAGGCACCATATGCGGAACGAATAATAAGAAAATACCAGGCTGGTTTCAGAGGTGATAAATCTACAGTTCATCATAGATTTTGAAAAAAAAAAACACTGGAATATGGCATTGATACTCATCATATATTTATAGACTACAAAGCAGCCTACGACTCTGTGAATAGAAGAGAAATGTTCAAAGCAATAAAAGAGCTAGGACTAACAAATCAGTTGGTAAATTTAACAAATCTAACTCTTGTAAAAGTTGAATGTAGAGTACGAATTCAGGGGAAACTGTCTGAACCTTTTAAAAGAAATAATGGGCTGCACCACTCTCTCCTGTATACTGTTTAATCTGGCTCTGGAAAAAGTAATACGTATGTCACAAATCACAACTAGTGATTCAATGTATAATAAATCAGTGGAAATCCTTGCCTCTGCTGATAATATCAATATTGTTGGGAGCACGGAAAATGCTCTACGAGAGCATTTTAATGCTATTTAAACTTAACTCGCTCTCCCTAGTCTACAGATACAGATATTTAGGCAATTCTGGGAAATCTAAAAATTAAATAATATACAGGGTGTTGTATTTGAAATAAGAAAGTTGGTATTGACCACTTACACGACATAATCTGTATAAAAAGTTTTTATTACAATATATGCGGAACTACAAATAACAATCGACTTGTCTAAGCGACCAATCCAGGCCAGGTGCACCCAAAATAGCAGTCACACAGCAAAACATTGATGAAGTTCGTTAGCTAATTAAAGATGACCGCCGTGTAACATACCGGGATATAGAGGGATCTTTGGACATTTCAAAGACCTCGATCCAAAAGATTCTACACGAAGCACTGGGTATTACGAAGTTGGCTTCCAGTTGGATCCCTCATTTGCTCACAGGAGAGCAAAAAGCGGTCCGCGGTAATAGGTGTCCAAAAATATTCGGTTTAACAAAGGAAGCTCAGAAAACGGTTTTGGTGTTGTTAATGCCGATGAATCTTCGAGTTACTCCTACAAACCGGAAAATAAACGCCAATCTGCTGTGTGGGTGTTTCACGATAGGGAAAAATCAACAAAATCATGCGTTCTCGAAGTGTGTCAAAGACAATGGTTGCAACTGTTGTGTCAAAATCTGGTAATACGGCAACAATTTCTTTAGAAGATCGAAGACCCGTTACTTCTGATTGGTATATAACCGTTTGTTTACCAGAAGTTATCGAAACTCCAACAAAGCAACACACAGCGGCGAATCATCCTACATCATTACAATGTAAGTGCTCACACTGCCCTAAAGACAATAGAGTTTTTTGAGCTTTAAAACATAGAATTTTTAAATCATCCACCATATAGCCCCGACCTTAGTTTCAATGCCTTCTTCACGTTCCCAAAGATCAAGAATTCAATGCATGGGCAGCGATTCCAGTCGCCAGAAGAAGCCATTGATGCCTTTAAAACAGCGATTTTGCAGATTTCAACTGAGGACTCGAATATCTGTTTAACGAATTGGTTTTAACCTATGCAAAAGTGTATCGGTCTTAGTGGGACATATTTTGAGAAGCAATAAAGTACTTTAAGTTTATATATTTCTTGTGTTTATGACTACGTTCAAACCTAAAAAGACAATCCTCGTATAACTATTACACTATGTAAAATAAATACAATATTATTCCTAAATATAGTTTTTTGCAGCCATGATGATGACTGATAAGTCAACCTGATAAAAAGTTATATATTTGGTTTCATTACCCATGAATAAATAGAAATGATCCTCTACTGTATAAGTATTCAAATAAATAGATTTACCAAATCTGAATATTGAAGACGAATAGGGGAGGTCTGTATTCATAATTTAAATTGAACAGGGCTATAGATGGATAGATAGATATATTCGAGATGTTTTTAGAATTTTTCCATAAAATAAATTCAAAATTGGAATCATACTTCAAATAATAGTTTATGTATATTATATCAATAATAAACTCTATTAACAATAAAATGGGACTTCTCATATTAGATAATAAAATAAGAATGAACAAAAAAGTAATACAATACTAGTTTTTATATAATATTTAAATTTAATATATTTAAATTGTAGTTTCGCGTTTATTTAATTCTCAAAACTACAATACTACTATGTTTATAAACAAGATTTCACGGAATCTAATTTTAACTAATTCATATCTTAACCCACTTTTCTTAACATGACTCACCTTTACTAGTTTGCACAAAACCATCAATCACACCAACCACAACGTACGACAGACGGCCGCCGAAAAAAAAATCGCGATAGACGCACCAAATATCACACTGTTTATTTGCAAAACCACATCGTGGTTAGCCAGCCACAATCTTAGGCTTTTCTTTACTTGATTGTGAGATGGAGATGAAAGTGTTGTCCAGTGGGGGCCATCGAGTTGCCTTGGGTCCGGGCAACTGTACCGAAGACAAGGTTTTCGATTCGTAAAAACATTAATGGTAGTGTTTTGCATTAAACATTTATATATTTACAAGGAAATAAATGAAGATGATTTTCGCTTAAATAATAATTTACGAGGATGTATTAATTTATAAATAAAAATAAATTCCGATATAGCCTCCTGGGAGGGTATTTTTTTTTAAATATTTTTAAACAATTTTGAATTTATGTCCTTTTATATGACTGCCACTTACAGCAAAAAAATGATAAAAAAACATATGCAATCGAAAATCTGAATTTTCTCAATGTCGTATATATATGACATTGGGTGTACCTGTTACCAAAATAAATTCAAACGTAAAAAAGAAAGACCACAATAATTAAATATTCATATTTTAGCAATCTTAGATTTATTAATTGTTTATTGTTTATATTAATTTTTAATTAATTGTTTATAGAATTATTAATTGTTTATATAGAGAGAACGATGTATTGAAACCCAGTCTTTGGTAGAAAACTATAAAAACGATTTCGGTTCCGTGTACCACATAAAAATATCTTATATTTTATACAAAATGCGGTTGCAGTATTTTTACAAATGACCTTTCTGCATCTATTTTGTTTATAAACTTAGTCTACTAAATGTTCAGCGTTATCAAGTCATTTAACTTCGGCAGGTATGGGTTGAATGAAGACTTTTCGTTTTTTATGTTTTGGTTCCAGGTCTATGGAAAAATACTGAAAGAAAAACTGGAAAAATCTATTTCAAATAAAATCGGAGAAGATCAGGCGGGGTTCACGGCAGAAAGATCTTGCATAGACCACATATATACGCTCCAACAATTAATTGAAAAAAAATGGCAAAAAATAGACCAGTACACATAGAATTCATAGATTTAAAAAAGGCATGTGACACGGTCCCCAGAAAATAACTATGGAACACGATGAAGGAAATCGGAATAACTCAGAGGTTAATAGAAGCCGTAAGACACCTTTACAACAACAACAAGGTAAGAGTTAAAACCGGCAATAAATACTCCAACGAATTTAAGACCACAAAAGGTTTACTGCAGGGATGCTCTACATCTCCGACATTGTTCAAGATATTCTTCGAACAAATATTAAATCCATGAAAAAGGAAATGTGAAGGGATGGGAATACCAATCCTGGACAACTTCTTGTACACGTTAAGCTTTGCAGATGACCAAGTGGTAACGACTCAAGATGAAGAAGATCTGTGCTATATGCTCCGAAAATTAGAAAAGGAATACACAAAAAATGGACTGGAAATAAATCTAGAAAAGTCCAGATATTTAACAACAGAGCAAGAACCAGTGAGAAACTTAGAAATGGACGATGATAGGGAAATTAACGGCACTGACAAATTCAAATATTTACGATTCATACTCTCAAAAAATGGAACCACCGATCAAGAGATAACCAGCAGATTAGCACAGACAAGAACATGTATTAAACAAATGAACGGGGTACTGTAGGATAGACAGATTACCAGAAATACAAAGAAGAGAATTTATAACACCTTGGTACGCAGTATAATGACCTATGGAGCAGAGAATTGGGTAATAAATAAACGAAACAGGTCCAAAATCACAGCAACTGAAATGGATTTCATGAGAAGAAGCTGCAGAGTGACAAAAATGGATCGCATCAGAAATGAGGAGATAAAACGAAGAATGGCAGTAGAACAAGACATACTTAACTACAATGAAGAAAAATGTTTAATTTGGTATGGACATGTGAGAAGAACAGATCATACAAGGTGGATAGCAAAGATTTCGAATTGGAGCCCAATAGGAAGGAGGAAAAGAGGTAGACCCGAAGATCATGGAGGGATGAAGTGGACGATGCCATGAAAAGACGATACCTTAGAGATGAAGAATGGTAGAACAGAAAGGACTGGAGATGTTGGCTGAAAGAAGGAAGGTGGCGAAAGCTGTAAAAATCCTTATATAGATAGATAGAGGTTCCAGGTCTTCGTAGTGGTTACAGGTCTCAGAATCGGAAAACACTTCTTCGGACCCAGAGAACATCCCAGTTATATTTATAAGACATCTTTTTTACTCAGCCCAAGTAATTCTTCTTCAACTATTTAACTTAATTTAACTTAACTATTTAACATGTTCTACAGGCAAGTTAATTGAAAAAATGGTAAATCTCAGATTAATGGAAATATTAGAACTTCTCCAGGTAATCTGTAGTTTTGTATACTCAGATTTAGTTGGATTTGGCTTAAGTTGGTTCTACTGATATATTGTTTGACCCTCTTTACAACTGCTGTGATAGCCACTTCAACCTCTTCAAACATTTTACCCTGAACTACTACGACTCTGTCATCAGCGTAGATGAATTTTATAGTATCGTGCTAGTCGTTGGTATAAATATTGAAAACTGAGGCCAGTAGACTATTTTGTAGTAGTCCGTTTTTTTATATTTTTTACCTACTTTTACTATTTTGGAATTCAACAAAGAATATCTGCTTCTCAAGAAGGTTTCTAATGACCAATGCGAGTGTATAGTCTTCCGTGATACATTTATTACTAGAAATCTTAGGTTGACTGTAATAGGTGGCAATGGGGTCTATAAAACCAAAGCCGTAATTTTTAGATTTTTGTAACCATTTTCAATACACCGTGTTAGGTTTAATATTTGTGTGGTAGTACTGTATCTCCTGTGAAAACCGGCCTGTTGATAAGCGAAGTTAAATCAGTCTTTCATGGCTTTTAAAGTTGTGAGATTATTTTGGGGTTTTTGGTTTTAAAATAGCAATTACCTTGACTTTGCTCTATATGTTATAGAGATGGCAAGTAACGTGGCAGTTATTAATGAATGTCAGTAGCCAGTCTTTAGTTTTGCATCTAAATATTTAATTAGTTCTATAATGATATCATCAATAGCTGCAGATTTTTTTTTACTTTTGACTACTGCCTTTTAGATGTTAAAGAGGCTGGCAATATTGGTGGTTTATTCTTCCTTATTTCTAATTATTTTTGACTAAAAAATTGCCTACAGCTAGGGTAAATGCACCAGTTGTTGGCCATGTGCTAGTTATTGGCCTACTAATATGTTTTGATTAGAATTAGGAAAATATTGGTATTTTGTTAATTCTAACTACTTTTTTTAAGTTTGGCAACATGTCTCCTAAAGTATGACACATTTAGTTTCAAGGTAACCATTAAATTTTAGTCAGTATTCGATGTTGAATGAGACACTGTTGTGTGCCGCTAGTTTGCAACCGAAATTTTGCTATTTACCTATAGAAACTTGTGTTGGTCGGTAAGTACTATAAACTGCAATTTACTTTCTACTTTATATTTTATGTTTTTGTGAGAATCTAGTGCATGTCCTGTTCTAAACTGCATAACGAATATAACGTTATTTATACAAATAACGTAAATTTTAAGGTGGCCAACTACTAATGCATGAAATTATCAATGTATCAGTTATTGGCCCAGATGGCCAATAACTGAAACATTAGATTTTGTAAGAATCTAGTGATTGACATATGTTAATAGCCAGTGTTTTATATGTGGCCAATAACTAATTATTATAAATTGTTTTAGAAAATATGCCAAAAACGATCTAAATCTGAAAACAATTATAAAAAAAGTATTCCGAAGACGATGTTAAAAAAGCGTTAGAGTTAATTAACGATGGTATGAGTGAGCGAGAAGCCTCAAGAATTTTTAATATTCCCAGAGCCACTATAAGTTACCGGAAAAGTGAAAAATTTCATTACAAGATAACCCATGGACCAGATCCATTTCTTTCGAAAGATGAAGAGGAACAACTGAAACTCTGGATTTTTCATTGTCAAAATAGAGGATTTCCTGTTCATGTTGACGACATTAAGGACTCCGTTAAATCATTTTTAGAGAGTAACCCTAGAGTTAATCCATTTGTTGAAAATAGACCAGGTAGAACATGGCTATCAGCATTTCTAAAGCGCAATCCCAACATTTCGCTAAGGACTTCAGAGGGAGTGACATCAGCAAGTTCAAACATTAACCAAAGGGATATTACCAAATGGTTTGACAACATAAAATCTTATCTAAATAAAAAAGGACTTTCAGATGTTCTTCAAGACCCAACAAGAATCTTCAATGGTGACGAGACATGTTTTTATCTATGTCCCAAAAATAAAAAGGTTTTGGCTATGAAGGGTTCCAAAAACTTCTATGAAATTGAACATAACCCAAAGGTTATCTTAACAGTTATGTTCACATTTTCTGCAATAGGCAATATTTTACCTCCTATGATAATTTATCCCCATAAAAGATTGCCAAATGATATACTAAGTGCTGTGCCGAATTCGTAAGGAATTCTGAAGAGAAAAGTAGACAACCCATAGAAATGACCTCAACAAAATTAAAAAAAGGTGTAAAAGTTCACATTCCTATTGAAAAATATCAAAAAAAGATAAAAAAAGCATTGAAAGTGTTTTCTCCTCTAAACCAGGAAAGTAGAAGTAACAATATTGAGGTTTTTGAGCCACCACTACCTGAATTTGTCACAGTTTCTATACCAGAATCTCATTCTCACATAAAATCATCAAGCTCTGTAAATAACCAAGATAATATTGACATTTTCAAGCATTCACCTACACCAGAAGTGAATTCGAGATTATCTCCGCAAATATTTCTCGCCCACACCATCTGATAATTTATTATCAAATATTCCTTCACACTTTGAAAATCGAAACTTGGTATCAAACGTTCTTCCGCGTTTTAAAAATAAAAACTTGGTATCAAACATTCCATCACATTTTAAAAACCAAAAAGTTACTAAAGGTGCGTATTATCTATGTGTACTAAATATTACAGAGTGTAAAGAAGGCATTAGATGCCAAATGTGTCTTAGAACATATCATGTAACTTGCAAGATTCTATGGCGACACAGATCAAGTATCAAATTTTGCAATATGTAGAAATAATTAATAAAATTAATTAATAAAATAAATAATAAAATTCCATGGTGTTAAAAATAGTTACAATAGGCCGCAGTGACAAAACATTTCATAGATATATCGACGTGCTCTCCTTAAGAGGCCAATAACTAGTGCTCTTACCCTATTTATAAAAAAGCATAAATATTTCAGTGACTTTTGGGAAAAAGAAATACTATGTCAGTATAAGTTGGTAATAATAGAGCTATCGTCAATTAGCAAAACGGAAAATGGAATATTCTGGTAGTTCGATAACGGTAGAAAAGTGGTAGAGATATAAAAAACATATCTTAAAGAAGAGGAAAGAATATGTGAATTCGACGGTTTTATAAAAAAAACCGTCCTACCAGTTACTTAGTTGAGTATGGAGGGTTAATTTCATTTTTACAATTTATTTGAAAATTATTATTGAAAATTATTCCTATAAATAGATATCATATATCTAAATACAAAGATACATACAAAATATGTATCTTTGTATTGTAAATTTTGTATTAAAACTAAAAATATTGTACGCAAAATATTTAATTAGTTTTTTTTATGTCATATGATCTATGGTTGTAATTGTCAAAATAATTGTCAAACTTAATGTGAATTTTGAATTTCTTCCGGAAAAATATTAATTTTTGGCGGTTTTCTGAAGATATTTTAATTATGCTAATTATTAATATTATCGAAATTTGGTAATTTTAAATTGAATATTGGTAAATTAATAAATTTTTATTTATCCAGTCAATGTGAAACAAAAGTTAGCTCCAAGTGAAGTGAAAATGTTTCCAACAGAGAACGGACAATGATCAAATGATTTTTAATACGCCACACTGCAGTTTTCAACTGTAATGCTGAACAAGCCTACAAACCTAATACATCCGTATTAACAAGTAAGTTATATAAATACTCAAGCGTCACCAAACCAAATGATACTTTTTGATAATTATTAACAATATCAGGTACAGCCAATAGTTGTTCAACAAACCAACTTTCCGCACTATACATGAAACTCTTAAGCTAACTTAACTTTAAAAAACAATCCAGAAACACAAAATAAATATGATTCAATGTGAGATGAAGAACATGAAGACTCTCAAAATAATAAACATTCATGGTAAACAATAAGATCAAAAGAAAAAGGCTTAAACGTCAAGATTCAATAAAAGAAGAAGCTCCAATTACACTTTCAAATATCAAATAGGTTTCAGCCAGTTCAACAGGAAAACTCCGTAAATGATATGAATAAAAATCCACTAATCTTAAAACCACCTCCAATTTTTATATATGGCGTGAATAACTATAGCAAAATGATAGATAATTTAGCTCAAGTAGTAGAAGTAGAAACTTACTTTACTAAAGCCTTAACAAACAACACAATAAAAATTTTACCAAAGACACCTGAATCCTACAGAAAACTAATAATACATATATAATAGTCTCCCGTTTTATACCGCTGTCACGGCTTTGGGAGTATAGCAGGGTAGTCTGCTATATCTAGGGCCTACGGTATACAAGGAAGGTAACATGGCCAGTGCTACGCTTCAACCGTCTATTATTACCCCTGGTTTTACCCAAGGTACTCATTTTTATTCAGGCTGAGTCGACCTGGGGCCTATAGACATTTTTAAAATGTCTAGATGTTCTTGCCGGCGGTGGGGCAATAATAACTGGGTGGGGCAACTAATAATACATACATCAATAATACATCACGTACGATAGAGAATAATTGTCCACCATACTTACCAACCTAAGGAAGAGAAAGTATACAGAGCTTATTCGAGATCTACATCACTCCTTTCCGATAGATGAAATAAAAGCGGAAATCCAGAAAAAGGGTCTTGAGGTAAGGAACGTTGTAAATGTCAGACATAGATTGAGCCGTGAACCATTACCAATATTTTTGTGGACCTCGAGCTTCAAACGAACAACAAAGAACAAATATTTGAACTATATTTTATACACATTGTAAAATAAGGATAGAACCACCGAGAATTAAAAGAATTATACCACAATGTACACGATGTCAACGTATACATTTCATGTTAAAACAATAAAACGTATAAGTGTTAAAACGTACTGTGCAATACCATATAATTGCGTGAAATGCGCTGGATCACACAATATAAAGGACTGCAAAAAACTAAAAAACACGCCAGCAACTTGAACTCACTACAACGGAGACCATTACCCTAATTATAGAGGATGTTCTGTTTATCGTGAACTACAAAATGTTAGATACAATGACAAATCAAAACACATGACCACTTAAAATCCTCTCAATAGTCCCAATATAAATATACCTACCCAACATCATGTTCATCATTAGAAACATAAATGCAGATAACAAAAATAACAACAATGATTTAGCAGATAAACTATCAAATTTCCTAAATGAATTCAAAAATATGTTCTCTTAACTCTTAAACCAAAATAAATTTTAACCAACTTCTTTGAACTACATTCATTAACAAAATAATAGAATAGCTTTCAAGTCATTACGAATTGCATCGTGAAATGCGAATGACATTTCAAACTATATAATAAATATCACTGTCTTTAAAAATGTATAATATAGACATTCTGTTATTATCTGAAAGTCGTGCCACATAAAGAATGATTATTAAGATACCTTACTATACTGTGTAATATACACACCATCCAGACGGAGGAGCACATGTAGGCTCTGATGTTATTATTAAATCAAAAATTTAACACCATACAGTCCAACATTATATTACGGAAAAAATCCAAGCAGCAATCAATAAAATCAAAAGAAACACCTCTCTCAGTGTACTACCAGTCAACAACCCACCTAAACATCAAATTTCAAGCGAAGAGTATCATGATTTCATATAAACTCTTGGATCCAAATTCAATAATGAATGCATTAATGAATATCATCCAACAAAATAACTTAAGATACTTATCAACGGGAGAACCCACATTCTGGCCTACGGACCCCAACAAAATCCCAGATTTGGTATATTTTGCTGTAAAAAAAGGGTAGCTCGACGCATAAGGCAACAAACGAGAAATTCACTAAATAAAACGTACCTTAACAGGATAAGTCATAGACTAAATAGAGCATTACATGAAGAAAAAAACAACTTTTTCCAGTTTTATGTTCCAAACCTCTCACATGAAGACCACTCTATATGGAAATCTACAAAAAATTTAAACGACCGACAATAACAAATTCACCTTTAAAAAAACAGATATGGCCTGGGCCAACAAAAACGCAGAAAAAAACAACAGTATTCGCAGAGCATCTTGCAACTGTATTCGTAGCACCCGATACTAATAACGATGAAAATGATATAAGAATGTATCTTGAAACTCCATGTCATTTATCTCTTCCTCTGATAACATTTACTCCGACAGAGGCAACTCCTTGACAACAAATAAAAGAAAGAAAGCTCCTGGCTATGATTTGATGACAGGAGAATTAGTTCAGAAGCTACCGAGAAAAGCAGTGGTGTTATTAACAATAATAAATAACAGCATACTGTCTTCGATACTTTCCAATACAATGGAAATTCGCTAAAGTTACTATGATTCCGAAACCTGGTGAGCCCGCAACGCAAGCAAATTCATATCGCCCTGTAAGTCTACTCCCAATAATTTTGAAAGTATTAGAAAGGCTACTATTACATAAAATCGAGCAAGTTGTTCCCATAAACGAAATTATACCACAACACCAATTTGGATGTAGACGTGAATACTCAACCATCCAACAATGCCACAGAATAGTAAATATAATTAAAATAACTCTCGAAGAGAAACAGTTTCGCGCTGGAGTATTTTTAGATATAGAACAGGCATTTGATAGATTATGGCATAAAGATTTCCTTTACAAACTGAAATTACACCTAACAGACCAACTATACTTTATGCTTAAATCGTATCTTACTAACCTTTACTTCCACGTCAAAATTGAAGACAGCTATTCAAATTACCACATCATACAATTTGGTGTACCTCAGGTTAGCGTTTTGGGCCCATTTCTGTATCTGATATTTATAACAGATGTTCCAACCAACCTTCTTAGCTACTTTTGCCGATGACACGGGAATCTTGGCAGTGGACATCGACCCTAATGTAGCATCACAAAAAGTACAGTCACATAAATGTTTTCATCACCTAAATTTTCATTCTGAAATGAATTTTTTTATCGGCTTTTGCTTTCTGTATATCTTCGTTGTTATTCCCAAATCTGATGGTATTTTACAAAGAATTACATAACTAACAGGTACCCTTAGATCATCTTTAGTAAAGATCATTTTCTTTTATGTCTAATGGTGAATGAACTGTATTTTCGATCATTTTAACCGATAAAAGGGTTAAATTAAATTCAAATCGCACTGTGACTCGCCAAGATGACTTACACTAAATGACTTCCAAACATATTTTAATTTATTTCTGACGCTACATGAAGTATTGCTATCTGTTGGTTTTTCTGTGAAGTATTGCCCAGGCGTTTTGTCTGTAGAAAATTTTAACTGTTAGAAGGAATCTTCAATACGTAACTGAATTTTTAGTGAAAAATAACATACTGTTTGGCTTCTGAGCCCTCCAAATAATGCTGCATAATACATAGAAAATCAAATAATATACGCACACTTCCATGAATTATATAAGTTAAGGACAACATCAAAGAAAGAAAAGTGTTAAATATTACAGACTACTATTTAAACCTAATTCCCCATTGTAACCATTACTATAATCATCATAAGATATGACACCCAAAATACATTCACCAGCAGACCTAGAGGACGACTAAGCAGGACTTTTCACTGTAAACTCATCATACCAATGGAAGGAGACATCAATTTCTCTCAAAACAGATATTAGTTTATAAAATTATGTTAATTTTTATTCGAAATAAAAATGATATACAAAAACAAAATATAATTTTTTATTTAAAGAAGCTCATTTTATGTGAAAACAATAATAAAAATTCATGTATATATTTTTAAATTTTTCTATTTCATGTAGGCAGACTAAATGCAATAAAAATGTCACTTTTGGTTGACAGGTGTTTTCTTAGTCTAACTTCTTTGTCAGGCACTCTATACCAGACACCAATAAAGTTTTCAATTTAAACAAAGTGTGTTCATGAATCTCCCGTGGTTTGGTTTCAACAATCGCAGTAATGGCTTTCAAGAGCATCATATTCGCACACCAAAACCCGCTTAATCCTATTTCGAGAGGATTCCATCCTTTTTTATCTCCACTTCGAATTTGTGGTTATGCAATGTGATAATGCATCCAAAGTAAAGCCGTGCTAGATTATCGGATTAAGGGTAATAAATTAGACTAGACCAAATTTGGATTAACTTTCTATTTGAATATGATTACATGATTAACAAGTAAATTGATGAACTTCCTTGTTTTAATGTAAAACATTTTGTTATAATAAAAGTACAAATAAAATGAAATATCTGAACGATCGCAGTAAAAATAAATATCTTATTAAATACTTCCATCAAAAAGACATGTACAAAAATAAATGTTATATCCTTATACATCCAAGGTCGAAGACATTACACAAAAAGTTTTTAGTTTTTTTAGACTAATCAGAATTTATTAAAACTCAATAAAATTTGAGCTAAACTTAATTTTTGATACTAAATAAATAAATGTTCGTTGTCGATTTCACACATATTTTTGAATTTTTTTGGGTAGAACCAAAGAAAAGGATGAGCAAAAGTATCAATTTCTTTATGAATTGGAATCTGATTATGATACATAGACTACAAATGACAACAAAATTTTAATTGGTGACCTAAATTTCAAGATTGACAAGCATGGAAATATAATAGCTAGTACAGAGAAAAGCATTAAGAGATGAATGGATCATTTCAAGGTGCACTATTGACGATAATGCTCAAATCTGCATGGAGGGGAACAACTAAAAAGACAAAATCCACAAAGTTTATAACAAAGAGTATAAGAAGAAGAAAAAACTGTCTAAAAATGAAATATCGGTTCGGTATGTAGATTACACAAAAAAATGAAAAAATGCGATCATGCGAGTGTGATAATTATATAGACATAAGGCTCTTGAATATAACATATAAAATACTTTCTAAACATAATTTACACACTGCTGAGCTCATAATCTAAACAAATTCTAGCTGAATATCAAAAACGATTCATAGAATTAAAAATGTGGTTTAAAACTTTTATATTCTTCGAATAGCTCAAAAGGATAGAAACCGATTTTGTTAAATCGTGTTTCGTTCATCGTCAAAAAAATAAGTGGCACCTTTTGTAGCTTTCAGGACTTGTACGAAACATTCTTTTCTGTTTGTTATGATATAATCTATTTCATTTTTAACACTGCCATCTATGACGTGTGCATTTACGCTGAGGCTTTTTATCGAAAAAAAAGTACATCATAGAAAATTGTTCCGGGTATAAGAAGTTTAGCAATGTTTGTCTCGTTCATTTCTTTTGCCGTATCCATACTTACCCAATGCTGCTTCTGCATCATCTTGTTTGAACCCCATTTTTGCATTAAAGGCGCCTATAATTATTGTGTAATATGCTGGTGTGGCATGTAACGCTGTCTCTAAGTCCTCATCGTCCTCAAATTCTTCAATTTCTTCATCTGAGTGAGGAGTCGTTGGAGCATTTGTCTGGGTTACCTTAAGGTTATATCTTGCATTTAGTTTGAAGCATAAAAAATCCTCGGACTTATGCTGATAAGTTCAACTTTATTTGGTGTGTGCTTTTTATGTTTAATGAATCCTACTCCACCATTTGGATTGTCTTCTTCTCCTTTAAAATGAAATACGTGTCCTGATTCAAGGGTAATTTGGGCTTTTCCTCTTCGTCTTATTTTGCTGAGGCCGATAATTACCCATTTTATTCTTTTTAGCTCTTTCTCCAGTTCATTCATCTTCTGGTCTGATATAAAAGTTTTAACATTGTATGAAGTACTATGAATATGAAAATTACTAAGTTCTCGAGAAGAACCTCGTTGAGAATTTAAAACTGAACGTTTTGTTATCCATTTTGGAGGCATTATCAAGAGGGATATGGTTCCGTTCAAGTTCGGGCTTTTAATGTTCCTACTTCCCTCACTCGTGACGTATCTTCTACGTATCACTATCTTGTTCTTCAGAAATACGAGAACCGTCAAACGGCACTGAGGTCTTAATCTGCCTACTCCTCAGTGTCGAGTAAGGAGCAGTCTTAGATTGTGTAGCTGCTGTTACACCCTCAATATGCGCGAGAACGGTATGCGCGGAAACGGTCTAAGCAGGATAGGCTGGGGTGGAGGCTCGCTGAATAATTCACGAATAAGGCACGAATAATTCTCGATTTGAAGGAGCGGATAGAAGCGATGGTTTTTGCTTTTTCGAAATCTATTTTGTGACCTGACCTGTGATCTAAAAAGAGTTTTTGACAAAGAATGAGGCATTTTTGGCTAATGGTTGTAAGGATGCCACAATTATTGGTTGTGATTCTGATGATAATCACATTTTTAAATATCTTATGTTTGACGTTTGGATTTCCACTCCGAATATTGTTCTCAAAAAAGGTTTTTATAAAAATTCTGAGAAATGTATAAACAAAGTTTTTGTTATTGGTTATGGTTATAACCAATTATTAACCAATACTCGACATAATCAATAAAAAAAACTTTGTGGTGGATTCAACCGTTATTTGATGGAAATTCATTTTATATAACAATATAACACTTTATTTTCAAAATTTCCACATAATTTATTATAATATATACTCTGCCGAAACAGCTGCAGTGATAATATATTATAATAAATTTTATGGAAGTTTTAAACATAAAATTTTTAGTGTTTTATTATTATACAAAAACTTTTGTTATACTTACTTTTTTTTGGATTTTGTATAAAAACCTTTGTTGGGAACGGTTTCTAGAGTGGAAAACGAAACTTCAAACAATAGTTATTAGAGAATGTGATTATTATCACAATCACAACCAATAATTGTGGCTTAATCCCATAAATGCATAGTAATTAAGAAACAAACTGTGTTTATTATAACTTCTCAAATCATAAAAATTTGCAAAGATCTTTGTGTATTCTAAATATGAGAGTTATTTTGATACTTTGAATTATAGTATTTTAACGATAGTCCATGAGTCAAAAAACTATTTACAGAAGATGACTAGAAGACCTTGGATATAAATAAAAAATCTCATACAACAGAGAGGAAGAACAGAAAACGGGAAAGGAGTAGACGTTAAGAAAACACCTTGCGGTCTGCATGATATTTTTGCTAATGTTTTAATTTCCAATATTTTTTGGCATTCTTAATTTGTGTTATTACCTGTGTTTTATAAATTTAGTATTGGTGGAGTTAGAAAAAATTTTATGTCTTAAGACGTTTATGAGAACTTAAAACGTTTTGGTTTGTTGAAATCTAAATTTTTTTATATCGATAAATTTCATTTAGTATTGTATAGTGGTAATATACAATTATACTCATAAATCAGTCAGCTAATTAAAAATATAATTGTTAAGCAGAGTGCATTTTATTTCAGTAAAAATTATAATGAAACTCACGAAATAGAAAAATATACGAGTTGTGAAACAATATCTAATTAATTTTAAAGGAATTAACGGTTTTAATATGCATTTATGTTGGCTAAATATTGTTGTGAAATATACTAAAATTTGTGAAATTTGTACTAGATTTTGAATCTTTTAAAAGAAACAAAATTATGCAATATCTTGCTCTTGTAGAAACATATCAAAAAGATCAGTTTTTATCATCAATTAATATTTTCTGAAAAAACAAACTAAATTTTGCTTTACATGTCGATTGTTTTTTAGTTACAATTTATAATCTAACAGAAAAACGTTATAAGAACCAAAGATTATTAGCGACTAAACTATATACCAAACTAAAATTTGTTAGATATGGACATTTGGAAGTTTATAAAACAGTAATATATGTCATAGTACAAGTAGTACACGATCCATTGTCCCATGTAGCAATTAATAGGGTCGAATTCAACGAAATTATCATGGAGATAGGCCACGCCTAAAAGTAGGCATGGGACTGAAAGAAAAATGTATGTCGAAAAAAAAAACACAAACAGTAAAATTATTCAATTACATAGTCAACCAGCAAAGGCATGTACCTAGAATGCCAGAAGGAAGAATTCCTACAGAATTTGTTAAAACTGAAGCGTATTCAAAAAGAAAACAAAAGAAACGATAATTTTAGTTTTTCTTTGGATATTTCTTGAGTGGAATTGTTTTTGGAGCCAATAGTATGCCCTATTTGTAAAGTTTATTCGTCTTTTAATTTCTTTGCTTGTTTTATTGGTAGTAGTCACTAGGGAGCCAAGGTATGTGAAGCTGACAACACGTTCAAAAATATGATTTTCAAAGACTGTTTCCCGTTCCGTATTTGCGATAGGATTCTTAGTAACCAAACTGTGCTTGGTTTTATTTTCATTGATGACTAAACCGATCTGTTTCGCCGCCATTTTCAATTCTAGGTAATATTGCTCAACATCTAGCTTGCTATGCCCTATTATGTAAATGTCATCAGCGTATGCTTAGATTTGTGTCGATCTATTGTAAATAGTACCGCCGTTTCCAATTCGTGTGTCTCGGTCTGCCTTTTACAACAAGGCACTGTCAAATAGAAAGCAAGCCAGGGCATCCCCTTGTCTGAGTCCATTCTTTATTTCAAAGGATCGAGAATTGTCTCCCTGTATCCTAAGGCTGACTTTTAAGTTAGACATTGTCATTCTCATTAATGGGATAAGTTTTTCCGGTATACGCATTGATTGGTATAGTACGGTTCTCTTGACACTGTCGTATGCGGCCTTGAAGTTAACGAATATGTAATGAGTTTTAATGTTAAATTCTAATGTTTTCTTGAGGATCTGTCTTATTGAATGAATCTTAGCTTTTGCTTCTGTATGATAATATGTATATTATCACTTGTCAAACCAAGCTGCTATTGCGTTAGTGATATTAAACATTTTAAAGGAGAAAAATGAAGATAAAAAAATAAAAAAAGGGAAGCATTTGAGTGAAACAACATTTATAAGAACGTCACATATTTGACATTGAAGAATCTTTGCTTACAACATTACTAACGCAAGATTTTTAAAAATTTTGTGTGTATAGATCATTATTAATTTTTTTTCACTTGCTCTGTGGAACTATTCATTATATCTGCAATAGCTTCATATGCATTATTCCATTTGTTAATATCACGATACTTTCTGGGTGTACCATTCCACAAACATTGGTAAAGATCAATAAACTGCTTCATCTGTTCTCCAGAAAATCTGAGTTCCGCCATTTCATTTGTAATTTACACTTGCTATCGTATTGCTACTTGTTTAGCGTTCAACTTCGATCCGTACTCGTATCCAACTGGCAAAATGTTCCGAGAAGGCGTTTATATTTCCGAGATGCTTTCCGAGTAGAGTAACTCGGATTTGAGTACTCGTAAATGTAAAGCCGGCTTTAAGGCTATTACTGTTAAAATATTTTCTAACTGGCAGTATTTCTTTAAACAATATCTCATTTTGTTTATCTTAGAGGAAGAGCGTGCATAGTGCAGTTTTAAATGGTGTTTCAATTTTGTCTTGTTTTAGACCTATTACTCTTGACCTATATGCCTTTTCTTGTTTTTTGTTTCACATTATTTTTGCAAGCTATAGGTTATAATATTTACTTGCATTAACATTTCGCATATATTTGTATATCCCTGTATACAGCATGCGGCATTAGTGAGAGGAAGAGGATTTACTCATTTGTCATAAGAGAGAGAAAAAAAAATAATTTAGGTACAAGTTGTAGCATAGACAGGACCATTTCCTAAAAATAGTTTCAAATATACAGGACAACCCATATTAAAAGGGTGGAACAAACTCATCTTTTTAATTGGAACACCCTGTATATTTTTACTTTTTTGGACCCTTATTGACGTTCTAGTTTTTTATTATAAGATTTTGCAGTTTTATACTAGGTAGTTTAAAAGATTTTATTAATTTTTTTTTTATTAATCTCGTGGCAAAATTAGCACCCTGTAGAATTGTAAGGATTCAACATCAAAAAATATGTTTATTTTTAAAATATTTTTATTATAGTCTACTATTAATTGTCTAAAATTATAAATGTAACACCATAGTTGGAAAGTTGGCGATCCAAATGGCAATTGTAGCTTTGGAAACTGTTACAGGAAAGATTTCTGAGGATGAGTCTTTGACTTCCAACTGATCTTTTGCCCTGCACTTACCTTTCAATATGATTTGAAGTAATTCATATCTTTCACCTCTCAACACATGACCCAAGTATTGTATTTTTCTCTCTTTAATTATGCTGAGTAGTACTTTTTGTTTACTCATGCGCCGAAGTACCTCATCATTGGTAACTTTTTGTATCCACGGAATTCTCAGCATCCATCTGTATATATACTTTTCAACTGCATCTATTCTTTTTTCTGTTTCACAGTCCATTGTCCAACTTTCACAACCATACAGCTAAACAGAGAAAAAACGTAACATCTAATTATTCGAATTCTCAGCTCTAGACTTAGGTCTGATCTTGTAGCATTTGCAAATTCCTTGGTATATATTAAAATCTCCCTCGGATTTGCTAAATTACCGAAGAATATTTTAAGTGTATTTCAGTTCCTATCGTACGTATTAAAAGATCAAATTATTTTCAATTCCTTTTAGCGTCGCCGAGTTACAATAAACCATTTTAGAGTTTGTTTAAATACCACAGACGCGTATTTTCTTTGATCGAAAGCCGCTCGATTAATGCGTTTCAAATAAACATCTATTTAGATCGCTAAGAAGGTTTTGCCGGAAAGATAATTGCGACAATCTCGCTGAGGTCGCTGTCGGTTACAGTTGCTTACAGTGTTAGTCAAAATTTTTCTTCAAATTTCTAATATCTTCGTTTTTCGTCCTTTGTCATGGAAATGTGTATAGTAGCAGTTAATAGTTACAGTTAAAAGAATTTACTAACTCTCGTTGTGGCGTTGTCAGAGACAACTGCTTCCAAAGTTTAGTCCAAATTTTTCGTCGAATTTGTAATGTTTTTTGTTTTGTCCTTTTTTCATGGAAAAATGTGTAGCAGTGTGAAGTTAATTGTAAAGTTCAATGTGTGGTTGCAGTCTAAGTGAGATTTTGAAAGATAACCACATTTTGCCAATGTGATCAGTTCTACCTGTTCCAGTTTTTTATGGAGAAAAGTTTCCAAAGTTTTTGTTCCACTGCCCCAACTTCCAACCTCAAGAATTCGCAGTGTGATATGCAGTTTTTGTTCGTGTGACAGAGAATTTAAGCCCAGTTCTACCCCCAGAAATTCCAGTGAAGTCTAGTATCTAGTATATTCCACCCGCAGCATTTTTGTGTAAAACCCCAGTGCAATCCAGGTAACTTTGGTGTTTACATTTTGAAGGAAAAATAAGAATAAACATTTTTATTAATAATTGCTTTCATCATTATGATAATTTTTTATTTGTAATAATTTATTTCTGCTATAAATTATAGCCCGATAACAATAGTAAGTGTTTCTGTTTGTTATTTTTGTATTTACTTTTGTGACTATTAATGTAGTATTTTTGTATTGTCTATTTTTGTAACTGTTTGTGGTGAGACATCGGTAAATATTTAATTTTTTTTCTAAACCATTTCTAATTTATTTTCATTGCAACTTGTCCCGAAAACAATTTGTTCCTCACATATGTCGTTACAATTTAGCATCTCGAAGAGGCATCTTTATTTTAAATAGCTAGAGATCTTTCTTGTTGTTTTGTTTGTCCATTTGTTCTAGGAGATTCATGTAAGTACCCCTTTGTTTCAAGTTTTGTAGTTGCCTCAATCCGACCCCTTGCCATTCAACTTATCCACGACCCCAGCTCTCCAAATAAACCCTGAGTGCCGTTCGCACAAGTTTCATTTATTTTGCTTGCCCTATCTCCATCCCAATAGTTACTGTCCCCAATTTTCAACCCCTCATAGTAATACCCTATAGGCAAAATTATTCGTTACAATCTCATAAAAAATGTTTTCATGCTCATGAGTGTTTGCTTCGCTTGTTCGATTCTTGACAGGATTTCTTTTTTTTTTTTGAGTTACACTGGCTGTTGATATTTGCTCCCAAATATTTTATAGAAGTTACCTGTATTATTAATTGTCGCTTGGCGTACAAATTTACGTTTGTTGGTATCTTTGAAAATATTAGAATTTTAGTTTTGACAACATTTGGATGTAAACCGAACATTTCGCCGTGACAAACTACCGCATTTATTATATTTTGTAGTTCTTGTGCGTTGCTTGCTTTTAGGTATAATCAGCATACCTGATATTGTCTATGCTGGTTCCGTTAATCTAAATTCCACCTTGAACCTCGTCTAATGCTTTTCTGAATATAGATTCCAAATACAGATTAAATATTAGTGGTGATAAGATGCAACCTTGTCGCACTCCTCGTCGGATTCGTATATCTTCGGATGCTGTATGCTCTGTTTCAATTGTTGCCGTTTGGTGCCAATATAGTTCTGAGGTAATTCGTAAGTCTTGTTTGTCAATTCTCTCAGAATTTCGATCATCTTTTGATAATTAACGCAGTCAAATGCTTTTCAATAATCAATCAAACATGCATAGACATCTACATCCATGTCTTTGCATCGTTGTGTTATTACATTTAAGGCAAAAAGAGCTTCTCGTGTTCCCAAAGTTTTAAGAACATGAGAAATCATGCTCCCTAAACCTAACTGCTTGAATTTTTTAGTTATCCGTGATTTTTTGAGCCAAACATTAATTATTAAAATTATGTGAAATTTTATTAGGATGGCCGTGAAAATATTCAATCAAAACTAATTTTTTATTTTAGATCGATCTTATGCCATCTAGTGATAAATTTAATTATTAATTATTCGTAATAAATGGCTAACTAGTTAACAATAATCTAAAACTGAAATAATAGCCTAGAGCACTATCATTGTTTATCGTTGCCATATTGAGTAGTAATTCCGATACTATTGGTAAATATTTAATATAAGCAATAACATTTAATATAACAATAATTTGCCGAATCAAATTAATTCTGTATTACGATACGAGTAAAAGCCAACGGCGCCATACAGTAGCTAAAATTCGCAGTTAGAAGCAGTTATCCTCTGTAATTTTTTAGGTTTATGTTATTACCGCTATATTAGTATATTATTTAATTAGTCTTTGGCATTGACATTGACTTTGCATTTGAGTAAATGATTTGATTAACATAATGACGTTTTTTTAAGAGAAGACTTAGTGTATTTGTGGAGATGATTGTAAAATTGATTCCCAAATATATGGTTGCATTCACGTAGCCATCTTTAATTTTGATTTTTTCAAAACACCATTTACCTTATACAATTATTTGCAGACTACATCGCATATTTAATGCTATTTCTAGCAATTTTCAGGTTTATTTAATGTACAGTGTAAACATTTGGATTGGAAACCTCAAAATATCCCGTTAAAGCAAAAAACGCTGAGACAGGTCGATTTTTACATTTAGTTCTGTTTTTATTTTGGATACCTGTTACTATGATGACGTCACCATGACATCATGATGACTTCATCCATTTATTTTTTAAATAGAAACCTATATAAAATATTTTATATGTATATTTTGCTGTCACAACTAAGTCGACAAAGAAATTTTAAAAACGTTAATATGTATCATTATTGCCCTAAAACTAGTAATTTTTAATAAACAAGGTGTTAAAATTAAAAAAATTTGTTGGACTGTTTTAAGAAACTATGTTTAATTTTTAAGTTCATTAGCAAAACATTGGTAATTTAAGTAAAAAACACTATAAATAAGATGCTCAAATTGAGATCTTCTCACTTCTTAAGAATAAGCCAAGCTTTGTTTAATTCACGTAGCACGTTTTCTAAGAGTTCCAGATCGAATGGCATGAATTTCAGTACGAATTCTTTCCTTCAGTTCGTCGATATTATTGAATCGAATGACACATACTTTTCCAGAAATCCACTCGACTAAGATTTAGCAAAAGTTCTGCAAAAGATGTCATAATGAACCGGGACATTGGGAACTTCTTCAACAAAATCTTCAAAAGTATCTCGGTTGGAGTAAACCCATTCTCCGTCAATGCTTTGACCATTTCTAAAATATATTTCGACACATTTTGTTCAACTGACAAGTATATTTGAATTAATGATAGACATGCACTGTATGCCTTACTTCTGTCCTTCAAGCCCACTATGATGACAATAATTTTGAAACAGTGGATATAAAGGTATGGAAAAAAATTATCTGACTAAGTATAGGAAATTAAGTCAACGCAATGAACTGAGAAAAAATATTATATATACTTATATGTCCGGGAGAATAAAATGTAGCCACATGTCTGTGATAGACCCGTAAGCACTATGGACAGTCTTGTCTCTACATTGTTGCCAATAAAAAGTTTATTTTTTAGATGGTCTGGGGAAATATAACAACGATGTGATTACAAAATTTAAAAGCAGATTTATATCTTAGATTAAACCAACAACTTCATTAATCCAATTCATAAAGAATAAGATAATAAATAAACGGCATAAATTACAACAATTTATTCTAAAAAATAACAATTTCATAATTTTAATTAAAACTAATTTAAATTATTTGGCCTCCCCTCCCAGAAACTTAGAAACCAGTTTTTTTATATTACAAGTGTGGTTGAGTGGCACATCATTTGAAAGGTTTATTTTTTCTCTACACCACATCCTTTTTTTTTTAATTTACGTAATAACATTGATAAAGATAATTTTGAATTTAACTAGTTTATTGGTTGAATATCAGTAATAACACGAAAAACATGTGGGGCAGTAGGGGTTATACTTAAGGGGATGGATTTTGCATAAAAATTCGTCCTCCTCCCAATTCAAGTTGACGTGTTTTTTTTGTTAATTTTGAAGAAACTCTTGTTTTCTGAGTTTCTGGGAGGGTCAATTTTTCGTCTGTATAATTGCCTTTGGGTGTTGGACAACATTTCGGGTGTTATACTTTAAAAGGTTTGAATGATTGTTTGACGTAATTCATCTAAATTTCCGGCACGTGTCGGTAAATTTGATGCTTTACATAACCCCATACGCAAATGTCCAAAGGTACACATCAGGAGAGCGAGGTGGCAATTTTTATGGTATATTTTGTACAAATAACTCTATCTGCAAACTTAATGTTTAAGAAATCTAACACCTCCCATGCATTGTGAGTTGGACAGCCGTCTTGCTGCAACAAACTTTCATCAATATTAATAGATAATGATCTAGCTGCCGAATTAAGTGATTTCTCAGATCTAGATATTTACGACGACAGAAAGTGCCCAGTATGAAAAAAGGGCAAATTACGTTATCACCTTAAATACCAGCCCAGACGTTGACTTTTTGACGTAATTGTGTTTTGTAAGGAACACTTATGTATCCATTTTCTGTAGAGTACCTTACGGTAACAGATGGATTGTGATAGCCAGTTAGAGAAAAAGAAGACTCATCAAATAAGATTTTTTTCATGAAATCTTCGTCACGATTAGTGCATTCCATCATGTTCTCACTCAAACACCATTCGCCGTTCATAATCAGCAGGGAAAATTTCCTGAGTTGTTTGCAATTTGTAGCGATGGTACTTGTTTCTTTTTAAAATATTTTGTACAGTTCTAGCACTAATCACAAATCACCTACCTCGGTCTGTGGCACTAATATCAGTTTATCTTGAAATTATGGTGCTGTTACAAGTAAAATTAATTTCAGCTAGATTACATATGGCAGTTTCACGCTGTTCACATTCTTCATTAATTGCAAGATCTGGTTAATTTTTTTCTTTATCACTATCCGTGTATTTTCTACAATTCTAGACACAACCAGTTTTTTCAAATTTAAAAATAATGTTGTAATTGTAGATTTTGTTTGTAAAGGGCCTTCGAATGAAAACGAATACTTACCGATTATATCGTCGGCACTACTTCCAGAATAATTCCATTTAAAAATATAATATAGAAGATTACCATTTTCCTAACTTAAAATATCATTTTCTTTATTCTGGTTTTTTGAAAATAAAACCAGAATTATTACTAATGAAAAAATAAACGTATACTTGACGTTTCCGTTATCAAAACTAAATGTCACTTTGACAATTCTATCTAGAATTCAATCTAATTGGTGTTGAAAACAAGCTTGTATGTCAGTACTAATTTGATACTATATTCGGTCTCCCTCTCTTAGCAGAACAACCTCATACTTTTCTTTTCGCACTAGTTATGCGTGCTATATGCAGTTTTCAGATTAGCACAACTGTATACCATAGAGAGAGTTTAAGAAAGCAAGCAAAGTAAGTAGCTTATGTCTCAGAAAGTTTAAGAGATTTTAAATAAGATGGGAAAATACGTATGTATAATTCTTGTATGACACAAATAATTATATACGCGAATCTTGAGACTGGAAAAATATTAAGAGACAGAATATCAAATAAGAGATCTGTATGAAATACAGGATATTATACGACGAGGAAGACAAAGAAAACAGAGTAGCAGGACATTTAAGCCGGCAGGCACCAGAAAGACCCATTACAGGCTGGTGACATTGACAAAAGATATTTTACTACATTCACGTATTTCAAATACTTCTCTTTGTGCCACTAATTGTTATTATTTGTTATGCGTCACATATGAATATCATGAATAGGAACACCGAATAATTTCACTATAGTTTTAATTTTTTTACTATACATTAAAATATGCACCTCCGCCTTCAAGACTAATGTTTTTTATTGTTGTGGTGGTTCTTTATTTTTAAATGTTATAGGTACCAAACTAAATATTTGCGAGACTCCCATTATGTTCGCAACAAGTTTTAACGATTAAATGATGAAACTATAATTAATGTTTGTTTTAATATCAAATCGGTATAAATTAAAGGTTTCGTCAATTACTCTGTATCTTAGACAAGGAAAGGGGGAGGACAGGTAACACTCATTTAATAAACCTTCGAAAAGTGAAGCCATTACTATCTCTTCGCAGAGTTACCAGGTCTGATTTCTCAATATATCTACTGATTTCAACTTTAATTTACTGATTTACTGAAACACTATATCGACCTACTAAAAAATATGTAATGATAAAATCATGTTCAAAAAGTGATCATTATGTCAGTGTTCAATTATAAAATTTGAAAAAAATCAATTTATTGATATATATCCATTATTCTCAACCTACCAACGTCAAAATAGACTACGCAAAAAGAACTTATACTAATTAAACCTTAGCAAGCTACCTTCAAGAAACCACTACTTTAGAGATTCGCTCTTTTCTGGGACTTTTGATATACACTAAAATTTTTAAATCAAATAAAGAAAGTACCGAGGGTCTCTTTGCTACAGATGATACAGGGTGAGATGTATTTAGAGCCACAAGGTCACAGAAACGTTATCTTTTTCTCTTGTTTGAGATTTGATAACCCCGATGATCGAGATGAACGAAAAACTGAAAATGCAGCAGCTACTTTTGTCGTACGGCCGTAGCGTCGTCCTGGTTTTCAGGGGTTTCTGGACGATCTACGACCGCCGCTCTCGAAGAGGATCTCAAGTTTTAAGAGTCCATGTTCGTTATAAGGAGTTAAATTGAGATATTGGCCTCTACGGGCAAGAAGTTCCGCCGAGCCTTTGTGGTAGGTGAGGGGACACCGGCAATCAGAATTCTCTAACAGTTCGAGCTTCCTTACAGACAAAATATTCTTACAATATGTGTTAGAATTCTGATGAGTGGTGTATACCTCAAGTTCCACAGAGATGTCAGCCTTCTCACTTCGTGTAGCCGCGTTCCCTCTCCTCGAGAGAGGTACAAAAATGCCGGCAATGTCGACTCTTCCTGCTGCCAGTCGCTTCGTATAGCTACCTTTTGTTAACAGTAATTCTTATAGTTACTATTTGCATAAGGTTTTGGAGACGAAGTGTTATTGCAGCTTAACCTGATCGGAAAAGCAATTACAAGTCCCCGTCGGGACTTTTATTCGCTCTTTACCGTGACAGGCCCAAATAACGCTGTGGTCAGTTCGACACGATTTGAAATAGTTCTAAGACCAATGTCTTTTCTATCTCAGAAAGTCGTGTTCTACTGTCAGGAAGCGTTTGTAGTCGACACGCCGGTCGTTGTACTTGATGATTTAACTTCTAAATTGGATAACCATTATTGGATAACTATTCTTCAATTTAATATCTTCGACGATAGCAGGATATTGGTTAATTAATAAAACTCAAAGGTAGCTTGGTAGCACACCGAACCAACAAGGTCTTACGGGGCTAGGAGTGTATGACGACTGGATCCCGATCACACACACACACACACACACGCAGTGATCAACCCTGCCCCTAGGAACATGTGTATACCAATCTAAGAATGGGATCCACATGTCCGAAGATCAAACCGGTCTCACCTCGCTAGTCGAAGTGGTACCTATCTGACCCCCAGGTTTTTCCTCCACCCCTCCTCATCGTGTGACTTACGTGAGGAGGCTTATGATCTGAGTGATTGAAAGTTACTTAAGGTGTCCTGGGTAATGGAACACCCTCTGTTTTTAATTACTGTGGTTATGCCACCTAACTGTAGGGGTAGCCACTGGATCCCGATCGGAAGATGTGCTGCTCTTTTATACACATCGTGTTTGAGAATTTTCAGCACACTTCCGCCGAGAGGCCAATGCCGGCGCAGTTAATAACGAGCGCTGTGGTTGGCCGGCCAAAGTAACAATTTTTGTCGTGATTGGTTACCTTGGCGACACTTTATCGGACATGTTTCAAAGGCTTGTTGAAAATTCTCAAGAACTCTTCACTCTTGGATCCTCTGTGTGTATTGATGAGGTGCTGGTGGCTTGCAGAGGTCGATGTAAATTTACAATGTACATGCCAGCAAAACCATAAAAATATGGCATAAATATTTTATGCATGACTGATGCGAGAAGTAATTATTTTTATGATGGATACATATATTGTGGGAAAGGAAGTGATGGTATGATGATTCTTTTCGAAAATGAAAAAAATACTCCATAACCACACAATCAGTTCTGAGACTTACAAACTCAATCGCAGGTACAAACCGTAATGTGACAGCGGACAACTGGTTTAGTTCCATACCTTTAGTTCAGGAGCTAAAGAAAACAGGCCTTATCTATGTGGGCACATTGAAGAAAAATAAAAGAGAAATTCCTAGCGAACAGAAGACGACCAGAAAAATCTAGTATATATGGATTTACAAATGAAATAACTTTGCTCTCTTATGTCACAAAACCATCAAAAGCTGTTATACTGGTTTCTTCGATGTATTATTCCGATGAAGTCGACAACTCTACGGGTAAGCCTGAAATAATCGCTTATTATAATAAAAGTAAAGGAGTTGTTGACAGCTTAGATCAAAAATGTGCTACTTACTCATGTGGCCGGCGCACAAGACGTTGGCCGATGGCTGTTTTCTTCGCAATTTTAAATATAAGTACATACTGTAAATGCTTATATATTATACAGGTGTTATAAGAACTTATGTGATATAACCAGACTAAATTTCATGAAAATATTGTCAAAATCTTTGACTGAACCGTTTATGCTAACCAGAATTGCAAACGTTTATTTACAAGATGATATTCGAGGCATTATTTTGTAGTTTTGTTATAACAAGTAAATTTTGTAGCCGGCAACTGAAAACATTAACAAAATTTTGTTGTTGCAAATGTGGCCAACCTATTTGTTTACAATGCTCTAAAATAATTTGCAATAAATGTATTTAAGAATAAACAATCGTACAATAAGAATAAAAAGCAAACAAAATTTTCATGTATGCTTAAAAATAATATTCTTTATTTATATTTTTTATCTTTTCTTTCAAATTTAATGTTGTGAGTATAAATTCATCAATCAGCCAATCCCGTCCACTGCTGGACATAGGCCTCCCTCAGTTCTTTCCAGTGTTCTCTACACTGGGCCGCTTGTAGCCAGTTTCCCGCTACTCTTTTTATGTCGTCGGTCCATCTAGTCGGTGGTCGTCCTCGGCTTCTTTTATAATTTCTGGGCCTTCATTCCATAATTCGTCTTATCCATCGTCCATCTTGTGTTCTGGCTAAGTGTCCTGCCCAGTTCCACTTAAGTCTCGTGGTTCTTTCGATGACGTCTTGAACTCCTGATCTTTGCCTGATTTGTCGGTTTGTTATGTGGTCTCGGAGGCTCACATTCAGCATTGCACGTTCCATGGCTCGTTGTGTAACTCTTAGTTTATTCGCAGATTTCTGCGTGAGTGTTAAAGTCTCTGCTCCATAAGTTTTTACAGGCAAAACACATTGGTTATAAACTTTTCGCTTGAGACACATGGGAATTGAACTTTTTAGAATATGGCTTAGTTTGCCAAATGCTGCCCATGTCAGGCCTATTCGCCTCTGTATTTCATTTGTTTGATTGTCTCTGTTTATTTTGATCTCGTGTCCCAGATATTTGTAAGTGTCTGTTTGTTGTATGGTATTATTGTCGATAGTTATATTTCCACTCATTACGAGATTTGTCATAAGTTTAGTTTTCTCAAAGTTTATCTTTAATCCTGCTCTTTCAGACAGACTTTTAAGCGAATGTAGCATAGAAACCGTATCCTGTAAGTTATCTGCGATTAATACGACATCATCTGCAAACCTCAGATGATTTATTCTTTCTCCATCTATATTGATGCCGATATCTTGCCATTGGGTGTTCTTAAATATTGACTCTAGAGCTGCCGTGAACAATTTTGGTGAAATATTGTCTCCTTGTCTTACTCCTCGACCTAAGCTGAATTTTTCTGTGTCTTCGTGTAGTCGTATACTTGATGTAGCGTTCTCGTAGATGTTTTTGATTAGTGACGTGTACCTGTAATCTATTCGGCTTTGATTTAGGGCTTCCAGTATGGTTTTAAACTCTACAGTATCAAAAGCCTTCTCGTAATCGACAAATGCAAGAACCAGTGGTATGTTGTACTCGATGCATTTTTCAATTAAGATCTTTATGGTGTGCAAATGGTCATTTGTGCCATATCCTCTCCTAAAGCCTGCCTGTTCTTTGGGCTGATAGAAATCTAGTTTAGGTGTTAGTCTCTTTGTTAAGATTTTCATAAAGAGTTTATACATATGTGTCAAGAGGCTGATGGGTTTGTAATTTTTTAATTTAGTAATATCACCTTTTTTGTGTAACAAGACTATCACTGCGTTGTTCCAGTCTTTAGGAATCGTACCCGCATGTAAGCATTTATTAAACAGTTCGCTTACTGATTTTAATAGAATTTCTCCTCCTTTTTATTGCCTCAATAACGAGCCCATCGTCACCAGGCGATCGATGGTTCTTCATTTCCTTTAAAGCTGATCTTACTTCTGACACAGTAATGGGTAAAAGTATTTCCGATCCCTGATTTATGAGAGTCTTTACTCGTGTCGGTAAATTTTCTTGTGATCTTTGGCTGGTATAGAGGTCTTTATACAACTCTCTAGTTATTTTCAGAATGTTTTGTTTATCTGTTGTTGCCTTTCCGTCTTTATCTTCTAGCTTGTATATTTCTTTTTTACTTTGTGTGAGTTCTCTTTTCATTATCTTTAAACCTTTGTTCTTTTCTACTGTTTGAATAATTACATTAGTATTATATCTTCTTATATCTCTTCTAATATCCGCTGAAATTCTTTTATTTAGTTTTCTATATTCTTCTTTGTTTCCCTTTTCTTTCTCGCTTAGGTTTAGTCGTATTTCCATGAGATCTTTTGTGTCTTTGCTATTCTTTTCACTTTTGGTGTAATTTTTCTTGCAGAGTATAAATTACATGTATATAAATAAAAAAAGTATTTATTTATATGATTACATCCATAAAAAAAGTAAATCCTACATAATTCTCCAAATTGCGTTAACCCGTCTCCCAGACGGAGTATACCACTTACGTAGTTATTTTTATGTATACCACTTAAGGGTTAAAAAAGAAATTTTTAAAGAATTGGTTGTGTTATCAAATGAAATAATTATTGTTAATTGTTACTGGTTAAATTGTAAACTTACCAACAGCTAGTTATTTGATGTTTTATCGCGCACTTTTAAACTACTAAACAAGATATTATAATTTAAGGTGGTTTTTACAACGGCTGTTTATAACGAGTTATCTCTAATATTTCGTTGAACATTTTCTTTATCCGGTATTATATAAAGATAACGTACCTAATTTCCGGAAGAATCTAATTTTTGATGGTTGTTTTATCACATTGATAGTATTTTAACACAGCAATTATTATGTAGTCTATTTCTGGGATCTTGTGTGATGATTGAAACCACAATCAAAGCACATTTAGAGCTAGATCTCTGGCAGATGCCGGCAAGTCAGAATTTTAAACGCAGACGAATGTTTTTTAATTCAGCACCTAGACAACTGCATCTAGTTTCACGTATAAGCAGAAAATATGGAAGTCTTTACTTAATTCTTATTCCTACTAGCTTTTAAATATTAATTTTATATATTGCTTACACCCTCTGTATAGATACCTTGTTGTATTTTTTTTGTACTACTGAACCCCAAAAATAAACTTATAAATAATATGTAAAAGCGAAAACATTGCCACGTTTTCCCTACTCTTCAAGCCTTTTCCAACTGTCAATCTTCTGCTTAGTCGGTGACGTGATAATCAATTAGCCGTTAGACGAGGATATCATTCACGAAAATCCTTCACAAAATTTATACAGCTTGAGATTTCCTGCTTGTTAAAAAAGTTTTGTTTATACAACAATCGAGCTATAAATAAAAAAAACGATAATCATCGATTTCCAATTACCTTTAACTGAAAGACAAACCGTTTTCATAATAAATCAACAAAAGATTAAGTTATCGTGAACACGAACTTTTAAGATGACGTCGTTGTAGTTCAACCAGCATGATTAAGAGAGATTCGTTTGCATGAATAAGTGATTATTTTTTTTTTATATTTTCTTTTTATTCATCATTTTATTCCTTAAATAAAAATTAAGTTTTTTATAAGGTCAGGTGGGCGGGTAGCAAAATATTAAAAGTTCATATATTTACATACCGAATTTTGAGACCAATTAAATTTGAAGCAATAGTTTAATACAATATTTTAATTTTTATTACCTACAACTACTTCATTTTCAAGGCAATCACATCGATATATTTAAATTTTTTTCAAAATATGTCATGTTTCCTTCAAATGGGGAAAGTGTGTCTATGATTTAGTTTTTAGCCATAAATCAATAAAAAAAGTCTTAAAAAACTTAATGAATATTATAATAAGTGAAAGTAAAGCTGAATCGGTGTAATCCTCTTTTAGGAACCACTGGCTCTGTAAGAAGCATTACCATGTCCTTAATTCCTACAAAACTTTTTTCCTCAAGGTCTGCCCAAATAAAGAAATTGGTAACAGATATATCTAACGACCTCACATTTCCTGTAAACTTGATTTCTACTTTATCATTGTTTACTGAGACATTTTGTCATTCAAATCCATATGTTTTGGTGTTTTTTTTTTCATTTGATGCAAATACTTTTATTCTATCTATAAATTTATGTCATCTTAGCATGTATAATAAGAGTTCTTGAAATGATACAGTATGCTCATTGGAGGTGACAGAACGTGAAGGTTCTTGTAGATGTCCGTTGTTTTTCTCTTCTGAGCGAGGCACGTTAAGGTTCTGTTTAGGTCACAATGTTCTGCTAACAACATTGGAATTAAAAGGATATACTCCTCCTTTTCTAAACCCATTGATTATAATTTCAAGGTCTTTTCCAGACCATATTTTTTCAATCAAACTACCAAAATGTTTTTGGGAATTCGTTAACTCTGGTGATGCCTTTGCTACTCCTTCAAGTTGTGAATCCCATCTTAATTTAAGTGAATTAAGAACACTTAAATCGAGTGCTTGAAGTAAATAACTATGGTATGTAAGGAGTTTAAGTATTTTTACATTGTTTTACAATGCACATTAAATTAGACGTTTATCAGTATGAGATACATGGCCGTCATGTGTTACATTGACAGGTCTAGCAAAACCGATTTCTTTCAAGAAACTTTTCTTCAATAGTCCAAAAAATTTGGATTCTATTAATCCATTGGCTGTGGCGGTATATGTAGTTCCCGGAAAATCTTTTCCTTCAGATGCAACCCATCCATCCTAAATATTTTTCCTTTACAAATTATTAATTTTTTTGTATAACACCTGTACGGTATTTGTATACTGCTATCTGGTCACAAATGGACAATTATCAATTATTTTCTGATCTAACTTAATAAACAGCAAATACTTAAATCTAAGGGCTTACCCTACGGCTTACTCTTATTTTATCTATCAACTAATGCAATGCAACTGCACAGCAGTATACTCTGCTTTTTACACTAAACTGTTACACATTTACACTAATTCAAATGGTTTTATCCTTATGAGTCTTCTGTTTAGTTCAGTGTTGTCAAGAAGCTGGATTGCCTCGACATTCACATAACTATGCAGCCTCTGCTCATGACTTGTTGCTGTTCTATTGATTACTTCGGTCATAGTTTCCATTTTTCCTACCCAGGTCCTGGTGGAGGTTGCTGTTACGGATATACCAGAGAGCATCAACAATGTTCCTCAGTACTTTGTTTTGAAATCTCTGGATAACATGTAGATTACTAGCTTTGGTACAGCCCCAGAGTTGGCACCCATCTACTCATACTGGCCTCAGTACTTGCTTCTAAATGGATTATTTATTATGAAAGGATAATGTTGAATTTTTTCCAATCAGCCATTACAATTTCTTGTATCTAATATCAAGCTCCCATCTTTTCTTTTCGACATGGACTTTCCAGCGCAGCATCGTGTCTAGGGTGATGCCCAAGTATTTTGCTGATAAGGAACTTGCTGATCATTTATTCTAACTGGGAAATTTTTTATTTTTTATTTGTAAAGGTAATGTTTGCAGATTTAGTCTCATTTAATTGTATTCGCCATTTTCTGGTCCAGGTACGTATTGTATTTACTAATAGTTGCAACTTATCAGTCGCTTCTTCACTAGTATCTCGTATCGCTAGTATGGCTGTATCATCCGTGAAAGTGGCAATAGCGTTTTATTCTCGCTGTGACATGTCACACGTATACAGTAGGTACAAGACCGGACCTAATATACTCCCTTGTGGCATGTCAGTTTTGATCTCTCTTAAATCGGTGTACACTTCATGTTTTACTCTGAAATATCTATTCGCAATGTATGATTCCAAGATATCTGAATACTGTTTAGGCATGAACGTTCTTAGTTTATAGTTTAAACCCTCATGCCAGACTTTATCAAACGCCTGTGCTACGTCCAAGAAGATTGTAGAGCAGACTTTCTTGTTTTTTAATGTTTTTTCTATTATATTCGTTATTCCCGGAACTTGATATATAGTGAAATGGTTATTTCTAAAACCAAATTGATGATTTGGTGTTAGATTTTTTCTTTTTTAATATTGGTTTGAATCTTTTCAATAAAAATTTTTCAAGTAGTTTTAACATCACCGAAAGGAGTGATATTGGTCGATAGAATGTCACTTCATTAGGAGGTTCACCTGGTTTGGCGATCACAATGACTTCGACTACTTTCCAGTGTCTGGGAACATATCCTAATCTAAAAGCAGCATTTATTAGGTGTGTCAGCTTAACTTTGGCTTTTCTTGGTAGATTTTTTAATAGTTCTCCTGTTATGAGATCATGTCCTGGAGCTTTCTTAGGATTTATATTCTCTTTTACCTCTGTTGATACTTCTCTAAACGATGTCAATGTTATTCTTTATTCGGTTTAAAGAATTATTAATAAGGGTGCTTTATGTTCCTTATTTAAAATTTTTACCTTAGAAGTGTCCACTGATTTCTCAGAGGACCTGATTCATCCTAATTCCAAATGGATTGTGGTTTATTGTGGTGTAAAATTCACAAGGGCTGATTTATATTGACTAGCTGGTGAAGGACAAAACGGTCACAGGGTTTTACTATTGCAGAATAGAATAGAATAATTCCAGAAATATTATCCCATTTGGCGAAGAAAATAGTGGTCTTCTACCATGATAACTCATACCTCCGTTGTCGCCATGGACAACTTGGTCGAATTGGGATACGACCTATTGACCCATCCAACGTATTCTCCTGATTTTACCCCGAGCAATTTCTTTTTCTTTTCAGACTTGAAAAACGCTCTCACCGAGCAGAAATTGAAGTCGAATGGGGAGGTCATTGCCTTCATAAAAGCCTACTTTACAGACCACAAGGGAGACTATGTTCAGAAATAAATCGCCATTTTACCAAAGTTTTTTTTTGTTTGCCAAGTAGGTACTTATGGGATTGTTGGTTACTTGAGAATAACAATATTGAAACGTTATTAAAAGAACTTTAACATTCTGTTTCTAAGAACATATTAATTATTTATCCCAGTTATTAACCAATAAAATAATTTTCCGTGATGTTAAATCATCATATCAGCAAGTATGTGGCAGGTATGAATCAGTGTATAAAATCTAGGCTTTTAACGTGTTTATGATTATATTATTTTTTCTAATAAAATAAATTTAAAATTACAAAACACAGGTTTCTGTAAAAATATGCAGTATGTTATTAGTTTTTATGACTTTTCTATGAAAAATTAGTAAATAGAAGTAAAAATATATAAATGCAAAGCATAAATTTACAGTGATTGTATTTAAACATTACACCCTAATCGATAAAAAATACCCGGGGATCATTAAAAATTGTGAAATTAACTCTTATACTATTTAACAGAAACTTTTATTTAAAATTAAATGATAATATGATTACATAATCAATTTTACGAATATAAATGAACTCTTAAAATTTTGTAGGTATTAAGATATTAAATCAAATCGTTTTTATGAATATATTTACAGTCCATTTACACCAATAATACTTAATTGGCAGCATTGAAAAGTTTTAAATGTTTAACAATAAAAAAGTAACAAATTTCAATATTAAAAAAAAAATTAATACAAAATATATCTTCACAATCAAAATGATATTGTCAATATCCTTTATCCTATTAAACTTCTAAGAAACAAACCGCATTTTAAATGTTGTTTATATGTGGAGTAATTTTTTCTTGGATGATTGAGTTGAAATAACAGGGAGTATTCTGGCTATGACAATGGATCAATTTCCTCCTCGTTGGTCAACCAGTTCGTCATAATATGGTGCCACATGTTTACAAGCAGTATTACGCATCGGTAAAAGTCTTAAACAAGAGAAAAACCAATAATTTAACACTAGAAGCACCAGCATTTGTGCATACCTAGAAGCACCACCGGCGGTCAAAATGACGGATATTAGAATTTTCTATTGCCAGCGGTTTTTGTATTCTTTTTTATTTGATAAAAACCTATATTGAGTTAATAACTAATAATAAAAGACATATTTAATATATTTAAATAAATTATTTAATTATTTAAGTACAATTTATGCAGTAGCAAAATTTTTCAATTTTGCTTGTACATGGCCCACACACAAATTTTTTACATAATATATGACAAATTTCAAATGTTTTATTTTTGTTGCAATTCCCTGTTTGACACTGCTGACGTTTATTATTTGGTGGTTTTTTTGTACCTCTTGGATTTGTATCCGTTGATGTTGTCCTGTCCTTAGTCATGTGATCTTCTCGCAATTCTTCTGCTAACTGTAGTAGGAAATCCTGCCTAGATATTTGACTGCCCGTAACTTTCTTATACAGAACCCAAGCATTTATTCCTGCCATATCTAAAATATTAAAAAAAACTTGCAACGGCCATCTTCTTGAAGCAGATTTGGTTGAATACAGTCTAGCCTTCTGATCTACGTCTATTCCGTATTTTGTCTGGTTGTAGAAGATGATGGTTTTCGGTTTTTTCTTTTTATCTGTGCCCATTTTAATATCATTCGAGTGTAAAGAACTCAGCACTAGAACATTTTTGCTGACTTTTTCCTGGTACGCCGTTAGCGTCAAGTCTTCGTGTTTGAAAATTTTTGTTTTGTACAATTCCATCTTTTCATTTTTTACTGACGGTGAAATATCCTTTCTTGTTCGGTTGATTGTTCCAACAATGCTGGTAGCCTTTTTTCGTAATTCTTTTGCCAACTTTATGGACGTAAAGAAATTATCCGTCGTGACATTTCTTCCTTTATTTATAAATGGTTCCATTAGACGGCTAACAACATGTTCCCCCAGAAGTTGATTGGCTGGTCGTTGTTCATCTTTCCCTAGGTAAGGAAATCCGTTCAATAAATATTTGGACTCGACATCAGCTGCAAGCCAGAATTTAATTCCAAACTTATCGGGTTTATTCGCCATGTACTGAGTAAAGCGGCATCTTGCCTTCGTGGAAAAAAGCTGTTCGTCGATAGTTATATTTTCGCCAGGTGTATAACATAATATAAAATTCTCTATAAATGGGTTCCATATTCCCGACGCAAGTGCAAATTTATCTGTTGATAATCGCTCAGACCTGGTATTTCTCATATCAAAACGGATAAAACTCATTTGTGTAAATTTGTTTCTAGACATCGTCTCTTGAAAAAATTTTGGACCCTATGTACCAGACCACAGCATCTTTATGCTAACATTTCGTGCCATATAAGCTCCCCTAGCATACAGTAAGGATATAAATGCTTCGATTTCTTCAATAGAAATTTGCCAATTTTTATCTTTGAGTTTTCTTCTACCTTCAGCAGCAGTACATGATTTTATGTTACGGAGTATGCATTTATCAATCAGCAGCCGCCATGCACTCAACTGCAGAATCTCTAATAATACTTCTCTTAGCATGAGGGGTTGGTCCAGCAGCTTCCTTTAGAACATTTTGACTGGTACGCCTTCCTAAAATGAACGAGATAAATTAGTATGCAGATATATACTCATTTATTTATTTATTTAAATAAATGGCACCGTAATAAAGAAAGAATGGAACAACAACCAAGACATAAGAGCGCACATCGGAAAAGCTAGATCCACCTTCAACCAGATGGGGGCCTTCTTCAAGAGCCATAACCTCTCTCTTGGTATAAAAGTAAGGATGCTGCGATGCTACGTCTTCTCTGTTCTTTTTTATGGTGTTGAATAGTTGACCTTGACGAAGATATATGCAGAAAATTGGAAGCATTCGAGATGTGGCTAAATCGGAGAACACTTCAAATCCCGTGGACCACTATCAAATCTCGAAAGTTACAATATTTCGAAAACATTGTGCGAAATGAATCTAGATGCGCCCTTCTACAAGCCATTCTGCAAGGAAAAATATTTGGAAAACGGGGTCCAGGAAGAAGAACATCCTGCAGATAAGGTAAATATTGCCATGATTATCGTCAATATTTGTGACATCAAGAAGAATATGCTCAAAAATATTATACACCTAAGTGAATACATAAATAGAAGCTACTAATATAATATAGTTGCTTACCTGGTGTACTAGCATTGTTGTAAAGTAACTCCCATCCTATGGTATCTATGGAAGAATTCTCTAAATTGCTTCTGCGAATTCCTCTTACCTGGTTGGTAATCATTTCTAAAGATGTATTAAAGTCTGCATTCGAAGTTGAAGCAGAAGTACTGGGCATCACCTCAATCTCAACTTCACCTTCAGAATCACTGCCCGATTAATGTCCTTGATCAACTGTATTAGGCACATACTCGTCAACTTCATTATCCGATACATCTTCATCAGATAACTCTGCTACAGATTTATCTTCTGACAAATTCTGTAGACACTCTAATAGCTACTGCTGAGTCAAATATCGGCGAGACATGATAACAGCAGAAATAATAAAAATCACAATGTAAAATTAATCAAAATACAGATTGAACATGCAATTGCAAAGAGTATACTCAAACTACATAATAACAAATATTTTCGATGTATTTAATACATAAAGTAAGTAAAAACTTCCCAGAAAAGTAGAACAAAAATTAGACTACCTCGTCATTAGGACCGCATTTTTCTAGGTGGACATCAACATAAATATATTCAAAATGTAATTATACTAAGTACCTGTAAAAGAGAAATTATAATCCTCAAGTAAATAATAAAGTCCCAAATCATAAATTTTGTAAAATAAATATGAATGAGTAATACTCTAGATTAATGAGGGTCGAAAATAGAAAGCAGTCAAAATGACTGCTATATGGTAGCTCTAGGTATACGTTACCATATCTTAAAAAGTAATTACGCTAAGTACCTGTAAAAGAGAAATTATAATCTTCAAATAGATCTAGGAAAAGTAATAAATTATCAAGTTTCTAAAACATTTATGAATAGGTAATACAGAGTGTCAAAAATGAAAAGCAGTCAAAATGGCCGCTCTGGTGCTTCTAGTGTTAAAGAGTCATGTAAGTCAATGTTGAGCTATTAGGAATAAAATAAAAAACAACGAGATCTACTATGATAAAGAAAACTGTAGCTCAATCAATCATTTTTATTTATGGATGACCGGGGGATTCTTAGCACCCTCTCCCCACTTAAGGGGTGCCCGAGACTGAGGGTCGTTTGTTTTAAATTTTCAGCCATTGTGGTGTCCTGGGGATATCCTTACTGATCTTTAATGTGGTAGTCATCCCGTGGCTTTCTACATCTCAATGCTGTTGGCTAATTTAGCTCTTGCGCCTTTGGAGTCAATTTCTCAGCTCAAGGGCAATGAAGTGTCCTACCACTTATCATTTCGTCCACCCTAGCTGTTGACCAACAAATGGGGGATTACTTTTACCAGTAATCGTTCGGTCACTTCAATTATTAATGTAATTGTTGTTTAACTTTTAGTCATTTAAACTGTAAATCTACATTAAATTGCAGATTTAGCAGCCAGGGACTGGCTGGACAGGACTTTCACTTTTACAAAATTATTACCATTGATGATGACACTCTTAGACGATTGGACTTTAAATAAACTGCCATCCACCCAAGTACGTCAAATTCCTGCAAGCCAACTTAAACAATTTTATACTTAATTTTATAACTCAATAAGACAGTTCACCGCGATGTGCGATTTCATATGGAAATATGGCAATATTATCACTTAAAATAAACATGAAACCGGTTTACATACCCTAGTCAAAAATTTAAGTGTATAGTTTTTTATACAACGGTGAAAGTTTTTCGTCATCCTAATAAATTTAAGTAGATTTCCTTGTCTTGTGTAAAAGATATCATTTCATATTTTAAACTGTTTATGTAGACTAATCCTTCTATATAAAAAAAGGAAAAATCGTTTGTAAATGTATTTGTCTGCCGGCGTTCAGGTCAAACGTAAATAATGGTCATTATCCAGTCAAAGAGAAAGCAAAAGACCAGCGCCCTCTGGCGTCCGCATTAGATGCATTCACTCCGGGGAAATTAAAATTTTTAACAACGTTAGTCAGAAATTAATTAAATTAGCGGAAAAACTCTTTAGGAGATTAGGAGGCTGCACGAGGGAAGAATTTTTATCTTTACAGGTCTTGGTTGAGCACGAAAAAACGGTCCGCAGGATATTGGATTAGCTTCAAATTTAGTTAAGTTACGTAAGGTACCTTTTCTAATATAAGCAAAAGAAAATGACATTATAATACGCGTTTAGTAATATCTTTTTTAACATTAAGTATTCAAATTAACGCTTCTTGGCTGCTATGGCTATTGACAAGGGTACAAAAGCGTCTCTTATATTACATTTAAGTTAAATTAAGTAAGTCACACTAGAGTTAGTTAAACACACTCTGTTAAATCAGTACTAATTGTTAAAGTCTCTGTAACCGTAAATTTGTTGAGCCTCATTCGAAATCTGTATCTGATCGCCTTTAAATTATGTACTAGTCTATAATCTACAGTAACTACACTTTAGAGTAAAGTGCTATACGGTCAGGCAATAAGAATCACAATGTTCGCAAGCTGGTGGATTTTCGGAAGTTATAAGTTGTCTCTGAGTGAGGCCTATTCGGAGTCCTTGGATCGTGATTTTGTCCCTCCTGAACATTGTAGATGAGCAGACAGTAGGTTGGATCACATGCAGGTTTATGTTTTGTTTATTTCAGTGAGTTTTCAATGTTTTCATGTTTTTTTGTTTTACACTTTGTGTTAGATCTTGGTAAAGTTGAATTTTTTAAAGGTGTAAGTCTGAATAAGTTGCTTTTTTAGCTGCCACATGAGATGGGTCTAATGAGTTTTGTGTCAAAATAACTCCTACAAATTTGTGTTTGTCAACAATTTTGAGTGGGATTCCGTTTATATAAATAACAGGAGAATGGCGACTGTATCTTCTACTAAATGGGATAACTCTAGATATGGAGGCTGAACAACTAAAACCAATTTCAGTCGACCACTTATAAATTTAATTTAATACGTTCTGAAGTAGACACAGTGCCGGATTTAGTTCATGGACCGCCGGGGGCTAAGTCATACTATACCGCCACTCTCCAGTATGTATAGATGCGTCTTAGGCGAGGCGCTCACCAACGTGGCAACCAAATGGCGTTGCAATGGCGAACAAGTGTTGTGGTGTCCCAGTGGCAGGTAAAATGTATAAACATATGTAGTCGCACGTGCGACCTTTCGATACGTGCGACTACATTATGTTTATAAAGGTTTAACAATTCTATCTGCCACTGGGACACCACAGCACTCGCTCGCCATTGCCACGCCATTTGGTTGCCACGTTGGTGAGCGCCTTGGCTTAGGTTGCGTAATTTATTACAAATATACAAAAAAGCCACAAAGACACAAACTCACAACTTATAAAGTAAATTAACATAATTATTTACAAACAAATTTTCCTGGACTTCCTACTTGCAAACAGGTCAATGATTTTATTAAAATCTAATTTTGTAAGCAGATCATTATTAATATTTAAAACAGCGAACGAATTTAATGTTTCTTTCGTCATCGAATTTCTCAAATAATTTTTGACCCGTTTTAAAGTGGAAAATGATCTTTCACGAGTTGCGTTAGTAACCATCAACGATAAGAAGATTCTTAGTGCTATTTCTACGTTTGGGAAGGTTGCAATTATATTATTTTTATGCAAAAGCTCCATCACAAAAGTAGCACTGTGATTTGTTGGATTTTTATACTCAACTTGGCCTAGTAGTGACATTATAAAATGTTTTAATTGAATATACTCACTTGGTAGAGATGTATCTAAGTCATTCGAATAAATATTCACTAATACCGACGCTTTGTCTGAAATCACGTTATCCTCTGAAAGAGGTAGAGAAAATAAAAATGAGAAAGTGATGGCAAGATCTTCATAAGCTTTTCCTCTAGATTTCAGATTATTTGCCAAATAATCAATTGTTTTATACAGCACTTGGGTTCTAATCTTATTTTGCGGTGTAAGGTTCTCTTCTGTATCTGCTTCGTCAAACTGTAATTTTCTTTTGCGACTTCTAATTTCTTTGTTGTATTCCGTTTGTTGTGATAAGAGCTGCCTCTTTTGTTCAAATAAATTACATGGTACATCGCACATGGTACGTATTTTACCAAACTATTCCTAGATTTTATTCGGGCTTGGAGGCCGCTATAAATGCCAGACATGTTATTCGCATTGTCATACGATTCTCCCCTGCAGTCATCGATATTTATATTCAGGTTGGACAAAATTTTTACAATGCTGGCTTCCTTATCTTCGGCTTTGTGGCCAGTGTTGTCTAAAAACTGTATGAACCTCTCGACAGGTGTTCCGGTGTCCGAGCAATACCTAATAATGAATGTCAGTTGATCTGTACGTGTTATATCAGACGTAGAGTCAACACTGATTGAATAATATTTGCCACAATGAATTTGTTTTACAATTTCTTCTAATATGTGGTTCGAAAACAATTGCAAAAATTTAAAACAAATTGTTTTTGATAAATAAGATACTGAACCACAGCCTTTTGAAGCACATTTTTCAATATGTTCTTTTAAAAGAGAATCATATTCCGCCAACAACTCTAGTAATCCAAGGTAATTGCCATTGCTAGTCGAACCAAATTTTTCGTTGGTACCTCTTAAAGGTAGTCCCCTACTAGCTAAGAATTTTATGACACAAACGACTCTTTGTAATATGTTTCGCCAATATGTGGTCTCATGTTCAATCTATTGCCGCAGAGAATCATCGATCTTTCTCATACTCAATGAATTTCTTGAAATAAAATTTTTAAGATGTTCTAAATGAACGACTGATCTTTCATGACTGTCACATTTTTCTTTAGCCTTTTTCCAGTCGTCAAATCCAGTAAAAAAGGAAAAAGTGCAATTTTCGCTTAAAAAGAGTCGACAATATAAGCAAAATAAAGAGCCTGTGCTTTTGGAATAAACTAATAAGTCACTCCAAATTTTTTCAGCATTCTTTAAAACCTTATAAAATAGTGATTTAGTGCAGTACCTGTTTTGTTTCCCTATTTTTCTTTTTGAATATTCAAAGTCTAAAGAATTAAGATCCTGTGTTTTGAATTCTTTCAGCACTTCATCTACACAATTTCTTGGCCAGAATTTTGGATCTTGTAAATCAACTCGATTAACACCACTTTCGACTAGAATTTGACGTTCAGGAAAACTCTTTTCAGGATGTAACTCGATATCACAAAGTGGGTCTGAATTTGCTGTGGATGAATCATCTCGACGTGATGAAGATCCTGCTGCAAATTTTATTTTATTAAAAAAGTAACTAAAACAGTCAAATAAACCTACCTTCTAAAACATCTGAAACTGTTGCAATTGGATCGTCTTGAAAAGAAGTGCTCGTTGGTATACTATCTTGCCTGGATTTGGTAAAAAAATCTGAATCTTGGGGTTTTTTTTTTAATACTGCATTTAATTTTTGTTGCTTTTCTAACTTTTGTCGCTTGCAAAATGCACCTCCTTCCTTTCCGCTCATTTTTTAGAAACGTCACGAAAACACTTCACTAATCAAAATAAGTAAAATAAACATGAAACGTGTTGTTGTGCGACCTGCTACTGCAGGCACGGATCTTGTCGGTGACGAGACGAAGTTTTATTAATATTGTTCTGAAGCTATTTATTTGTGGCATCTTACGTAATTTATTATTATTACCATGATATTTCAGAAAATCAACCCCATAAATTTGAAATATCCACATATAGAATTAAAACGTGATGGGAGCGACGTACCGCCTCTCAAAATTTACCGCCGGGGGCTAAGAGTCCCATAGCCCCCCCCCTTAATCCGGCACTGAGTAGAGAACATGTAGCTTTTGCGACTTTTCCTTGACAAAATATCATAAAATCATCCGCATACATCACATATCTTACTGAGAAAAAAACGAAGGAACCTATGTCATTTATACTGAAAAGAAACACGGTGGTGCTCAAAACTGGGCCCTATGGTATACCGAATAATAAATGATGCAGAAGTTTTTCCATTTGTAAGAACAGTTAGAGGATCTGTTGAAAAATTTCAATAAATGGGAAAATATTTCCAGAAATATTAAATGATTTTAAAAGTCTTTAATAATGGAAGCTTTAGATACAGTATCAAAGGCATTCTGTATATCCAAGGTTACAGCAACAACATTGTTCTTATTCGTTATGACTTAAGAAATTTCTGATTAAAGAAGAATTGTATTGTCTATCATGCTTCTATTAGTTCTAAAACTGGACTGAGCAGTATCAAAAAGATTATGCTCCTTTAAGTGCAAAGGAGATGCTTGTTTACCATCTCTAATAATTTACAAAGCGTACATCATACAAGAGTTAAAAGAGCTTGATAAGCACTCAATTTTGTATGAAAGTACAATGATTGATTGTCGCTAGAGGCAGGTAATTTTTAATTACACCATATATTATCATATTGTAAAATTCGAGGAGGTTAGATAGCGTTGCTTAGTAAAGATTATTAAGCAAAAGCAACATGATGTTATCAGGACCTTCCGCTGATTTTTTTGTAAAAGGAATGGTGAAATTTAGTTTTTTTTGGATAAAAGGGAGACTGATTGGATTTGATTGATCTAAAGCGGTAGGTGTATTATTGTTGGGGTATGAAATGGAAATGTTGTCTTTGGTTTTGCCATGAAAATATTGTGCAAGCGTGTTAGTTATTTGTTGATCGTCTGTAACAACATTGTCTTCATGAACTATTGCAGATATTAAAAAATATCTATTTACACCCTTTATCTGACTGATTTTTCCCTTATCGAAGGCAGGAGTGAAATCTATAGAAATCGAGCACACAAAGTTTGCCCACAATGCTTTTTTGCTCTTTTTTAGAATTCTTTATGATTTTACATGCATTAAGTGGATATTCAGGAAATTTTTGTATTCTTGGGTAGCTGTTTTAAAAGAATTGTTCCCCCAATGAATGGTTTTCCTTGAGGAATTTATGACATATTTACCTATACATTGGTCAGCGGCAAAGACAAGGCAATCCATAAATTGAATTACATATTCATCAACGTTGTTTTTCAAGGTAATTTGATCCAATAAATCCCTAAGAATTTCGCTAAAGAAATCCCAGTTTACCTGAGAAATTTTTTATTTTTAATGAACATAGTAGTTTTAGGTAAACCATTGAAAAATAAAAATTGGAAAATGATTACTACGATATAATTTTTAAATACATGATGAGTGCCCCATTACAGGAGAGGAGCGATTTTGAGATCACAAAAACTCAAGTCTATGAAGGATTATATATGGAAATATGTAACAATGACTATTTTTGTGGGAGAATTATTGCTATTGCCTCTAAATTATAATTAAAATCATACTCTTCCTATATATCTTTGGAGATAAAGATGGAAGTTCTGCCACTTCTACGTAAATATTTAGTTCTAATGTAGTTTTTCTAAAAAATTTTAAGGAAAGATCATAAGAGGTGGTAAAATCGATTTCGTGTAAGCAGGAATACTGGAGAGTGATCAGATATTATAGATATTATAGATGTTATATTATAAGATATTGCAGATGTTCTAGGCGAAGATAACAACCATCGCAGTTCCACTCAATTAGCGTAAAGATATAGTGATAGATAATGTTAGTAATAATGAAATAATTTTTTTGATGGTTGGGAGAAATCAGATAAAAGTAGTCATACATAGATGGGTTCTTGAGAGATATTAGAGTTGAGCGAGTTTTTAGTTTCATCTAAATAAACTAAACATTATTTAAAGTTTTTTTTATTAAACGATTTATTTTGTACTTCACAGATATTTCTGTAAGAATTGGATATGAAAATTGTAAATTGAAAACCAGTGCTGTAAGAATATTTGTCAATTTTATTGCTTCGGACTGTGGGTCACTACAACCAAAAGTATTTCTATAATTGCGATAAAGTTTTCCAAAGGAATGCAAAAGATTTCGGGACATTGATGGTACATATCCTCAATAGATTGTTTTGCAATTTCAGTGAGAGCATTCTGCGAAGTAGAACTCACCCTTCGTTTCTTTTTTAGGTTTTTTGATATTTATTTTAGGGGTAGGCATCATATTAGAAGACTTATTCTAGAGTTACTATCGGTGGAACTAGTTATAAACTTTAGAGTGTTACCGTTTGTTTGTATAAGTGGGAGTTGCAATTTGCTAATTTAGTTCCGTTGTATTTTGAGTTAGTTTCACATTGCAGTCTTCGGTAATTTGTTGATTGTTTGTAAATTATATTAAAGGGTCATGTAGTAGCTTGTAGCAGTCACAACTGCTAACATATAATTAATTAATATAATTTATTATTGAAATCCTAAAACCCCTCAGAATCCCGTTTATGAAACGTTCATGGGCAATAGACGGTACGATGCGCGAACTACAGGTCACGAGGAGCTCGCTAAAGCAGTTTTGGCCAACAACTCAAGCAGAGAGGTGTATTTCTCCAAGCCTTAACCGGCATTTTTTTGTCTTTAAATCGGGTAGAAAATCTGGGATTGGATTTAATATTTTCCCCGAACATCAAGGGAGAAATTAGAACAGATGATAAAGAATCTTGATTGAAAAACCGACTTCCAAATCTATAGAAATGAATATTTAAGACCCGGCTTCCAAATCTACTGAAATAATTATTTAAAACCCAGGTGAGCAATTAAATCATTTAGTTTTATAGGCCTATCATTTTATTGATATTTTCATTGTCTTTTGAAATATTAAAAGTGTAAAATCCGAGTTTTCTCATATGTATCATGTGGCCTTGAGCCTAGATCGTTAATTTATCGGACACCTAATTAGTTTTTCTGTTTTTTTGTATACCTACTCGGTATAAAAAGTTTCATGCCTGATTTACTAGATATTCTTTAAATGCGCAGACGCAATAAATAGACAGGATGACAGTCAGCTGATAAAATAAAATGTTTGTTTGTTGTGGTAATTCGATGTAAGAGTATGTGTTGACAGTCATCTTTGGGTGCCTTGATGTTTCTCTAAATGTTATTTTTTGTAGATTTCACCCGATTAGGATAACGTTTAATACTAGAATTAGTTTAACCAAACACCTAATTCAACCCATTGGAAACCAGGAACCGATTGTCTCCAGAACCACCTGCGTTCCTCTTCATTCGTTTTTTTTTCGGAGCCTCAAGGATCGTCAGAGTCTTAAGGGGACTTATCCAGGACCGCTGTAGTGTTGTGACAGACAGTAACAACTAGTTTCTCAGGGTTAAAGTTTTTCTTGTAATTTACAACTTTGTATATGCATATACCAAGGTTAGTACTTATTACAGTTTTTGTAACATCTATAAAAGTTAGGTAAATAGCTATTAATTAATTAAATTAGATTCATTGTTAGGGAAGGGGTTCATGATTTTTGTATAGCGGTTTTTAAAAGGGAAGGGAAGAAATTTATGTATCAGGGTTTTTAAAAATTATATATATATCTTTCCGAGTCTGTTGGCCATACTCATCACACTTGATCACTTTAGATATCTCCCAGCATCTGTGTGTAAGCATAACACTTACACATAGATCTGGTGTTTAGCTGCTTCGACACATATTAGTCGTATATTTGTTAGGTAAGGTAGTTTCTTTTGTATAACCGTCACGGTTTTTTTTAGTATTTATATTCCCTACCTTACCTATCTAGGATTTAACTTTCGTAACTAACCTTAGTGTTAAGATCTCGCTTCTCCCATGGACTTAGATTATAGATTTACTAATACACCTTTTCGTTTGGCCCAGTAGTGGGGATATTTAATTTTGTCGTGGCTTTTTGGTCCTCGCATACCGTAGCCCCACTACTGTAATTAGATTTTCTCTATATATATATATATATATATATATATATATATATATATATATATATATATATATATATATATATATATATATATATATATATATATATATAGGTGAGTTTTGTTAGTTGTTAATACTATAAATATATTTGTTACATGTAGTTTTGCTTTTATTTCAGTTCCTGCTTACAATTATAATATAGCAGAACAAGGTCAATAGTGTCTTTTCGGTTTTTAAACATTATTACAGGGTATTAAATCAATAGTACTTTATTCCTTGTTGTTCATAACTTCATTTATTTTTTTGTTAATTTCCTTCAGAAATTAGCAGGCGCCCATTTTAGTATTTTCCTAGGCATCTCCGTATATTCTCTTATCTTACCCCTTTTATAGTTCCAGATTTTCCGGTGCATTATTATATTGTATTCTTTTGGTTAAAAGATCTCTTTTCCCCTAATCTCAAAGCCAAATTCTAGTGTAGTGAGGCTAGCCCGAATTCGTGCTTGAGGTTTTGTATCTCTGTGTTCTTTTGAGCTAAGCCATTCTTTTTATTATAACTTCTTTGCTAGTTCTTCTCTAATTGATCATCTCCTTCTCCATATACCACCCCTAAATTTTATTTAGGTTTCAATTGGCGCTTTTGCGTTTGCAATTTGGTTAGGTTTCAATTGGCGCTTTTGCGTTTGCAACTTGAGTTGTTTCAATTGGCGCCCAACGTGGGGCCTCTCTTTTTTTGCACGTACTTTTGGCTTTATATCTTTGGTTTTTTTTTTCTCCCACTTTAATTTCTGGTTGTGTACCTTTGGTGTTGTATTTTAATTTTCAGCTGTGTTCTTTAACTCTTGGTTTCTTAACTGCAACATTGGTTTTTGTATTTCAATATTTAGTTTATCTACATTCTCTATTAAATATACCCGTAGTACCCTTGTTTTGCTATATTGTGGGTAGACTGAATAAATTGCTTTTTTTGATTAACTAAATATCCATATTGGATTAATAATAAATAACATAAGTATATATTAAAAAGGAAAATTATTTAATTATTTTAAATTTAACTATCTTAACACTATAAAAGTCCGGAGTAGCACCAAAGTAATTCACCACTGTCTGGAAGTAACATTTTTTTGAAATTTCTAGGTTTCTCAGGGATTGTAGCCGTACCTTGCATCTGAGTTCACGACTGGATAAACAAGCAAAGATTACTGGTAAAATAATTCAATTATAATAATAACCTGAAAACATAGAGTAAGTTAGACTTTACCTATTTTATCATAGTTTTTCTCATATATTTTCTGGTATATTTCCAAGTTGTATAAAATGTCTGCTTTCAAGGTAGAGCATCTGTTAGGTCCAGAATTAGAGTACGAGTTGAGAGTCCGGCACTTAAACGATCCATCTTTGACAACAGTGGAAAGGAAAAGGGTAGTGTTGCGTGGTGCATTAAAGCAAGCTGCAGCAAATCGGAGTTATGCTGTTCTGTCTGCTTCCCATCTTAATTTTAAGGACGAGATTGCGGAAATAGAGGTTACTCTTGCAGATCTGGTGGTCAAAATTGGTTCTTTTGTGGGTTCTCCTAGTGATACTGCCTATGCTCGCTATACTTCTCGCTTAGGTCATGTTGCAGCTAGAGTCCATCTGTTAGAAGCTACAACAGAGGAAGAGGAGGAAGTGAAGAGGTCTCTTAATTTCAGGGTTCTGATTCTGGAAGGTGAACTTGATTGTAAAGTGATTCCACAGGCACAGTCAACTCCTCATAATGCTAGTGTTTCAGTAAATCCATTTCCCTTCGTTAAGTCTGCTCCTATTCATAAATGGGGTGTCCATTTTTCAGGTCAAGATAATGAAAATGTTGTTAGTTTCTTAGAGAAGGTAGAATGTCTGCGTATAGCGCGTGGTAACAGCGAGGAAGAGTGTTACTCTTCTGCTGCCGATTTATTTAAGGATTCAGCCTTCACTTGGTATCTCAATAACCGAGGTAGTTTTGCTTCATGGCAAGAGTTAGTTGCCAAACTTAGGTCAGATTTTCTTCCATATAACTATGAGGACAATCTTCTTGATGAAATTAAGTCTCGAAAACAAGCTCCGCAGGAGAAGGTAACTATATTTGTAAATGAGATTGTTAGTTTGTGTAAACGGTTGGAGACTCCTTTGTCTGAGTCACATATCATAAGGATCATTAGAAAAAATTTGTTGCCATCGTATCATTCTAGTCTGGCACTTACAGATATTTCTTCAATTGCTGACTTAACGGAAAAGTGTAAGAAGTTAGAGGAAGTTTTGTCATGGTCTTCTGACAACGTGTCTAGAGTCCCTATTCATCAGAATTTCAGAAATAATGACTCATCTTATTCTGATAGACCCAATTATTCACGGTCTAGTAATAGTAGAAATTTCAGAAATAATGACTCATCCTATTCTGGTAGGCCTAACTATTCTCGGTCTGGTAATGTCTCTTCTTTTAATTCGAAGCTTACCTGTTGGAATTGTTGTCAGTCAGGACATGGGTATTACGAATGTCCTGAGCCTAGAATTCGGTTCTGTTATGGTTGTGGACGTCAAGGTGTCCGTAAATTTGAGTGTGAATTCTGTTCGGGAAACGACAGAAGGGGTGGGTTGGCCCTGGCTCCTACTCCTCGTCAAAATACAGGGAATACAAACACTGTCCAAACTCCTCAAAACCAAGGAACCAGTTTCTCGAGTCTGGATGCCCAAGCTTCCACAAAGCCAAACATCTCACGCTCTACCGAAAGACAAAAGACCACAGAACGGCAAATACCAACCGAAGAGAGGACAACGTTAATTGAGCATGAACACCGTGATTCTTCTGTAGTTTCTTCAAGTAATCTCTTGTCGTCGTTTGTTGATTTAGATATAAACTCATTGTTAGTTCGAAAAAACAAGGATAATCGTCCATATCTTGAGATATCTATCTTAGGACATTCTTGTTTAGCTTTACTGGACACAGGGTCCAATATCTCTATTTTAGGTTCCCTAGGTCTGGAATTTCTCCAGAATTCAAATGTAAATATAGGAATAGATCAAAGTTTCCAAGTGACTACAGCTGATGGTCAAATTCAACCAATTTTGGGTCAATTCACTACTGAGATTTCTGTTAGTTTTTGTAAAAGAATGATTACATTCTTTGTTATTCCTTCAGTTAAGAATTCAGTCATCCTAGGTATGGATTTTCTGAAAACTTTTAATAGTGAATTAAATTTTACTGAATTTTCCTTATCTGTGTCTTCTTTCAATATCTCTTGTGTCAATGCTGTTAAAGATATGAGTCGACTTAATGCTCAGGAATTAGAGCAGTTAAATAGTGTCATCACATCATTCTCTTCTATCTCATCGAAAAATCAGTTAGGTCGAACTCATCTCATCGAACATCACATTGATGTTGGTTCGTCTAAGCCCTTCAGGCAATATCAATATCCCTTGCCTCAAGCCTGGCATGAAAGTTTAGTAAAGGAGGTAGATGAAATGCTTAAGTTAGGTATTATTGAGCCCAGTACTTCTTCTTTTTGTAGCCCTCTGTGGCTGACAAAAAAGAAAGATGGGACTTTTCGTGTCTGTTTTGACGGACGTAAACTTAACGGTATAACTATGAACAGAGATGCTTATCCTATACCTCGTATAGATATCATCCTAAGTAAATTACAGAATGCAAAATTTATTTCATCTATCGACTTAAAGAAGGCGTTTTTACAGATTCCTCTCAGCGAGGAGAGTAAAAAGCTTACTGCCTTTGCAGTAAATGGCAAAGGATTGTATCAGTTCACTACAATGCCTTTTGGTCTTGTGTCTGCTCCTCAGACTATGTGTCGATTAATGGATTTGGTAATAGGTCCTGCTTTAGACCCATTTTGTCAATACTATCTTGATGACATTCTTGTCATTACCCCTGATTTCGAAACTCATATCTCTGTATTGCAGCAGTTGTTTCAGCGTTTAAAAGACGCAAATTTGACTATTAATTTGGATAAAAGCAGCTTTTGTCGTGACTCTATTAAGTTTTTAGGATATGTTGTAGATTCTCAGGGTCTTCGTACTGATCCTGATAAGATGTCAGCGATTCGGGATTTTCCTGTGCCTAAAAATACCACTCAGGTCCGTCGATTGTTAGGAATGGTTGGTTATTATAAGAAGTTTGTTAAGTCTTATTCGACCTTGTTGTCTCCTATCACAGATTTACTTCAAAATCGGAAAAAGGGACAAAATATTGTGTGGACTCCTGAGGCTAATGAAGCTTTCATTAAAATCAAGGAGGCTCTCACAAATTCTCCTGTTATGGTAGCCCCAGATTTTACTAAGCCTTTTTATCTGATGACAGATTGTTCTAACACTGCATCTGGAGGTGTACTCTATCAAATGGTAGATGAAGAAGAACACCCTATAGCTTATACAAGCAAGAAATTAAATAAAGCCCAGAAAAATTATACTACAACTGAAAAAGAGTTACTAGCTATAATTACTGGTATTGAACATTTCAGATATTTTCTTGAGGGTCGTTCTTTCACGGTCATAACTGACCATAGTAGTTTGGTGTGGTTACAGAATATGAAGAACCCATCTCCTCGTTTGGCTAGGTGGATTTTAAAATTGGCACAATATGATTATAAGATTATTCATCGTAAAGCTGCAGGTGTAGTAGTCGCTAATGCACTCTCTAGAACGTTCGATATTAATTTGTTAGATTTATCTTCCTTGCAACCAGATGACTGGTATCGAAAAATGTTGTATGATGTACAGAATGTACCAGGTAAATTTCCTGATTTTAAAGTTAAACATGGTGTTTTGTATAAACATGTCTTAAGTTCCATGGATGCCCTTACTGGAATGTCGGATTGGAAGATAGTCGTTCCAACTCCTAATAGAGCAGAGGTTTTGGCCACTTTTCATGACCATCCTACTGCAGCTCATTTTGGTTTTTACAAAACTTTCCGTCGTATATCGGAACTCTATTACTGGCCGAAGATGCGTCAAACTGTACGTAGCTATATCGCTAAATGCAAAATCTGTGCTACATGCAAACCGACAAATCTTCCCCAACCAGGTTTAATGGGTAGTTATCGACGGATTGATTTTCCATTTCAACTTATATCTTTAGATCTCATTGGTCCTTATCCTAGGTCTTATAAAGGTTCTCAGTATGCCTTGGTAGTTGTTGATTATTTTACAAAATTTCCTTTGGTTTATACTATGTCTAAGGCAACTACTCCATCCATTATTAAGTATCTTGAGAATGAGGTTTTCTTAATTTATGGTGTTCCACAGATCGTGTCTTGCGATAATGGATCACAGTTCACAGCTAAGGCTTTTCGCGACCTCATGTCTAAATATAATGCCCAAAAGATCTGGTACAATGCGAACTATCATCCACAAGTCAATCATACCGAAAGAGTTAATAAATCAATCGTGACTGCTTTAAGGTCATATTCCTTTCCTGATCAAAGAGCTTGGGATACTCATATCCACTCTATAGTACAGGCTATCAGGACTTCTTCTCACGAAATAACCAAATGTCCTCCATCTTATTTGATGTTTGGTCGTCATGTTCCTCTTTCTGGTGATTATTTTGGTACAATTTCAGAAAATGCCAATAACTTTCCCACTATATCAGATAAATTACACCGTTTAGAAGATATCCAGCATCTTCCTGATATTTATGTGGATGTTCGCAAACGTTTGAAAGCATCTTATGCTAGAAATAAATGCCATTATGACTTGAGAAAGCGAGAGTTATCCTTCAGAATTGGAGATTCTGTGTTGAAAAGAAACTTTGTCAAATCTGATAAAGTGAACTTTCAATCGGCCAAGTTATGTCAGAAGTACATACCTTGCACAGTTATTAAGGTCATTTCTCCTTTAATTTATGAGTTGAAGGAAACTTCCACTGGCAGGAAACTAGGAAGGTTTCATGTCAAAGACTTACTGGAGGACAAGACAGTAGGTCCACATAACTTGTCAGATAATTTGGATTCTTCATCTTCAGATGAAGATTAACTGGTCCCTTATCAATGCTGTCCCAGTTTGGTTGTTTAAGATCGGTTTATCTATTTTTGTTTACCTGGCAAAACAATAAGAGTAGTGCTATTTTGCCTTCTATTTTTTTTATCTTATCTTAATGTTGGTTATTATCTTAGTTTATGGACTTGTTAATTTTGTTGTTTGTTTTCTCTAAAAAGTCCAACTGCATATCATAGGAGTACAGGATGGATATATGGGAATTTCCCCATCTTGAGTTCTGAGTTGAATAGATATCTACAGGGATAATGCGGAAAACATTCCAAATATTTTCTTTAATAGTGTTGTATGGTTTTGTGGACCATGGCCATAAAGCTTATACATTCATATTCACTTACTGTGTCGGTGTTTTAGCGTGGGTTCAGGATTGATCACCCTGGATGTGTGCCCTCACTTGGCTCAGAAATATATCTATACATATTAGTTGTTTCTTGAATGTCTCTTAGGTTGAAATTAGAATGTGTCATTTAGAATTGGATCGTTCTGATATTCAGCAATAAGTAAGTCTGTTTAACTTGGTTTGTTATCTCCTATGTTGTTATCTTCTCAAGAATTTGAGTTTAACATATCTTAGTATCTTGAGTTTGTACCTGTCTACCTACCATTCGTACGGATTGGTAGATGTGAGTTTATCTTTACCTTGAGTGTACCTTTATCTTTACCTTAATTGAGTTTATCTCGTACCTTTACCTTAATTGGTTTATCTCATACCTTTACCTTAAGTTAGTTATCTTTACCTTTACCTTGATAAGTTTATTTCTTATCTATATCTTATGAATATATATCTTATCTTTATGTTGATTATGGAGTCCTAAAAATCTGTCCTTTACTGTTCTTGTCGTGAGTAAAGAATTGGACCACGTCAATAGTACAGTTTGGGTATTACAGTTAGGATCTCTTTTACCTTTCCTTCTACCAAGTGTATAGCTGGTAGAAGTGAGTTTTGTGCATATCCTCTACCATGAGTAGATCTGGACTTGCAATTATCTTTTACCTTTTGTGCATATTCTTTACTACGAGTTGGGATTGCAGTTAACTTACTTATTTTTTTTTTTGGCATACCCTATACCATGAGTATAGTGGGCTTGCTAGTATCTAGGCTTGCTAGTGCCTTTACCGATTGTGTGTTTTTCCTACCGCTGCTAAAGCAAGTAGATGTATTGAATTATCTTTTACCTTGAATTTTCGAATATATTGCTGATATCCAGAACCATATCATATAGATGTTTAGATTTGTAGTAATATAGTTTCAACTAGTCCTAATAAATTAAGCCCTCATTGAACTCTTGGGTGATTAATAGAATCTGTTCGCTCTAGTGTCAACGTTGGGTAAAATTGATAGGACTTTGTTTGAGTTTGTGTTGTGAATGGTTCTTGGTCCTATCTTTTAGAGGTTGTTAACACACCTCAGTAGTGTAGTTTATTAATAGTTTTACTAATACTTGGAAATATAGAATTTAAGTATTGTTGAAGGTTAATTTACTCTATATAAGGTTGAATTGAATTATATTGAATATATTGGTATTGAGATTGATATTGCTATAAAGTTATTGAATTATATTTAGAAAGTACCTAAGTGATTGGGTTATATGTTTTTTTTTACTTTTCTTAATACTTTGTCTAAATAAATTAAATTATTTTAATTTTTTTTGGTAAATTACGCATTATTAAATAGATCACATGCTGTCTGTCTACTGTACGTCTGTCAGTGTCATTACTTTTATCCCATCTAATGAGTAAACAGTGTGGCTGATAAGCTCAAAATCCTTGTGGTTGACACCACAACGTTTCGGCTTCATCATATTCATCGTCTGGTTTGTCTTTAAGGCTAGATTGTCCTAGACAATAAAAAAAAAAGGAAACTTCTGGTAAGTGGAAAGTTTTCCTTTTTTTTTCTGGAGTTGAGGGAGGATGTAGCAGTCACAACTGCTAACATATAATTAATTAATATAATTTATTATTGAAATCCTAAAACCCCTCAGAATCCCGTTTATGAAACGTTCATGGGCAATAGACGGTACGATGCGCGAACTACAGGTCACGGGGAGCTCGCTAAAGCAGTTTTGGCCAACAACTCAAGCAGAGAGGTGTATTTCTCCAAGCCTTAACCGGCATTTTTTTGTCTTTAAATCGGGTAGAAAATCTGGGATTGGATTTAATATTTTCCCCGAACATCAAGGGAGAAATTAGAACAGATGATAAAGAATCTTGATTGAAAAACCGACTTCCAAATCTATAGAAATGAATATTTAAGACCCGGCTTCCAAATCTACTGAAATAATTATTCAAAACCCAGGTGAGCAATTAAATCATTTAGTTTTATAGGCCTATCATTTTATTGATATTTTCATTGTCTTTTGAAATATTAAAAGTGTAAAATCCGAGTTTTCTCATATGTATCATGTGGCCTTGAGCCTAGATCGTTAATTTATCGGACACCTAATTAGTTTTTCTGTTTTTTTGTATACCTACTCGGTATAAAAAGTTTCATGCCTGATTTACTAGATATTCTTTAAATGCGCAGACGCAATAAATAGACAGGATGACAGTCAGCTGATAAAATAAAATGTTTGTTTGTTGTGGTAATTCGATGTAAGAGTATGTGTTGACAGTCATCTTTGGGTGCCTTGATGTTTCTCTAAATGTTATTTTTTGTAGATTTCACCCGATTAGGATAACGTTTAATACTAGAATTAGTTTAACCAAACACCTAATTCAACCCATTGGAAACCAGGAACCGATTGTCTCCAGAACCACAGCGTTCCTCTTCATTCGTTTTTTTTTCGGAGCCTCAAGGATCGTCAGAGTCTTAAGGGGACTTATCCAGGACCGCTGTAGTGTTGTGACAGATAGTAACAACTAGTTTCTCAGGGTTAAGGTTTTTCTTGTAATTTACAACTTTGTATATGCATATACCAAGGTTAGTACTTATTACAGTTTTTGTAACATCTATAAAAGTTAGGTAAATAGCTATTAATTAATTAAATTAGATTCATTGTTAGGGAAGGGGTTCATGATTTTTGTATAGCGGTTTTTAAAAGGGAAGGGAAGAAATTTATGTATCAGGGTTTTTAAAAATTATATATATATCTTTCCGAGTCTGTTGGCCATACTCATCACACTTGATCACTTTAGATATCTCCCAGCATCTGTGTGTAAGCATAACACTTACACATAGATCTGGTGTTTAGCTGCTTCGACACATATTAGTCGTATATTTGTTAGGTAAGGTAGTTTCTTTTGTATAACCGTCACGGTTTTTTTTTAGTATTTATATTCCCTACCTTACCTATCTAGGATTTAACTTTCGTAACTAACCTTAGTGTTAAGATCTCGCTTCTCCCATGGACTTAGATTATAGATTTACTAATACACCTTTTCGTTTGGCCCAGTAGTGGGGATATTTAATTTTGTCGTGGCTTTTTGGTCCTCGCATACCGTAGCCCCACTACTGTAATTAGATTTTCTCTCTCTCTCTCTCTATATATATATATATATATATATATATATATATATATATATATATATATATATATATATATATATATATATATAGGTGAGTTTTGTTAGTTGTTAATACTATAAATATATTTGTTACAAGTAGTTTTGCTTTTATTTCAGTTCCTGCTTACAATTATAATATAGCAGAACAAGGTCAATAGTGTCTTTTCGGTTTTTAAACATTATTACAGGGTATTAAATCAATAGTACTTTATTCCTTGTTGTTCATAACTTCATTTATTTTTTTGTTAATTTCCTTCAGAAATTAGCTGGCGCCCATTTTAGTATTTTCCTAGGCATCTCCGTATATTCTCTTATCTTACCCCTTTTATAGTTCCAGATTTTCCGGTGCATTATTATATTGTATTCTTTTGGTTAAAAGATCTCTTTTCCCCTTATCTCAAAGCCAAATTCTAGTGTAGTGAGGCTAGCCCGAATTCGTGCTTGAGGTTTTGTGTCTCTGTGTTCTTTTGAGCTAAGCCATTCTTTTTATTATAACTTCTTTGCTAGTTCTTCTCTAATTGATCATCTCCTTCTCCATATACCACCCCTAAATTTTATTTAGGTTTCAATTGGCGCTTTTGCGTTTGCAATTTGGTTAGGTTTCAATTGGCGCTTTTGCGTTTGCAACTTGAGTTGTTTCAAGCTTGAGGAAGATTTGGACAGTTTGAGGCAATGTTGTTAGTCTGCTCGCAGATGAAGTATTTCATTTTGTCCATCGATAAGAAAATCCTATTTTCATTAACATCAAATGTGATTACTGAAGAAGTTTGGAGTTTGAAGTTTTCTTGAAAATGTTGCCTTAAACTTAAAATATGGTAATATTTGTCACCGATATTCTAGCTCTTAAAAACAAAACTAGAGAAGCAATTTGAAAACGAAGAACTTTAATAGCATTCTATAGAAGATCGTATGGAATACAAGGAGAAATGTTTGAGAGTATTGTTCTTTGACTAGATAAAATTACTCTACGTCTATTCACAATAGAGCTATAGTATTCCCAACTGTCATCATTGGATTGGGTTATAAAAAGTTATCAACAATGTCTGAATTTGTTAGGTAAATACAGATTTAAGTATTGGATACTCTGGATGTACAGGAAATATATTGAGGTCTAATAGCGTCAGCTACTGTCTTTACATTAAGCGTACTTTGAGAGATCGTGAAGAATTAAGAACTATTGAAGATCTGTTGAATTGCCGCTCTTGTAGTCAAAAGCATAAAAATGATATTAATAATATTTGGTTTTAACTACGATAGAATTAGTTTGTAAAAACAAATCCATTATAGATGTGCCCCGCGCGACTGGTGTATAAGATAGGTTACATTGTCCAAGTTTATAATAATAATAACTAATACTACGTTTTATCGATAGCACTTGGTTTACAAAGATAACAAAGTAAAGCGCAAAAAGATTTTTACTTATTTAAGTACGCGCCCGAACTACAATATTTTTATTTAAACTACCTTCAGTGGATACAATACATTTTCTAACATTTTATAAGGTTAATTTCTATATACTCAATTTTATACCATTACAATAGTGTTATTTCTGGCATGTTATACTGTGTTGCTATCTTTTTTTTTTGATGAGGGTAAAAATGTTCTAAACACCATACCAATGCTCGGCGTGTGTTGCATTCAGGGCAGAGGAAAACATCTGAGCCCATTTCCCCCTATCTAGAGGAGGTCCTGCAAACGGATGCCTTTCTGTTGCCCTGCCTACCAACTAGAACCACCCATTCTTCGTCAAGACACCCCCGTACGTGTTCAGTTAGCGAACGAAACTTAGAGATGCCTTGCGCTGCCTGAATTAGTAATAAAGTTTTGTTGTTGGTTCTTAGCTAGAAGCGGTAAGGAACCAGAAGAAAAATGTATGTAAAATAGGCCCATATGTAAATGGCCTTGCCGATGGTATTACCTAAGAGCGGGAAGGAACCAGGGGGAGAGTATATGGAATGTATAGGTATACAAGGTAACAATAAGGTGTAAGAATACTTAGTATTAGGTAATACTAGGTAACAATAAGTAAGTATACATACGTATGTAATAAACAAGTGTATTACACACATATGTACATACATACATACGTATATACACATACACACCTACGAACACACAAATACACATATACACATATCTACATACATAATATACAATGATTACTAGTTTTAAATGGAGGTGGATTGCCCCAGATCACTCTCATCCTGTCTCAGTTTCTTTCTCTATCATGGACTTTCTCTTCATAATTTTTGTTACTTGGTCTATAAGAAATTCAAAGTTCTCTCTGCTTTCCATAGCGACACGTATCAAGTTGTCAGAGGATATCTCTCCTAGCTTTGTTCGCATTATATGTTGTTCCGACGCAAACACCTTGCACCTAAAGATACAATGCTCCGCATCGTCTTCTACGTTACATATGACACAATTATCATCGCTGGTTTTTCGTATACGATACGTGTAAGACCTGAAAGATCCATGTCCGGTCAGGAACTGCATAAAATAAAAATTTACTCGTTTGAACTTACATTTGTACCACTCTATCACATTGGGTATTAGTTTTTTTGTTCATTGTGCCTTGTCTATCTGTGCCTCCCATTCTGCTTGCCATTCTGTTAGTAATTGTTCTCTAATGGCGGCTCTGACCTGAGGTAGGTGGCCGTCTCGAGAGTTATAGAGCGTCTGCCATTCTTTAGCTAGGAGGTGAATAGGGAGCGTGCCGGGAGCGTGCCCGCTATTACCTGTAGGGCCATCGTTGAAGTAGTCCTGTACGCACTTTTAATAGAGGCTTTCGCTGGGCTCTGGTTATCATGTCTTTGCACTTTTTGTAATTTAGTACGTCTGCCCAAATGGGGGTTCCATGTAATATAGTCGACTGTACCACTTGCAGGTACATTCTTCGTTTTTGGCTGCTTGGGCCTCTTGTCAGAAGCTTGTCAGGTGTTTTGTGAACCTTAGGCCTGTGTCGATGTATATGCCTAGGTATTTTGCACAATTTGTAGGGATTATAATAGTACTACCAATTTGAAAAGTCATCTCGGGTCTTCGTCGTGGTCCTTTTAGTATGACCACTTCCGTTTTGCTTCCTGCTAGTTCGAGATCGTTTCTAGTCATCCAGCTGTTGACTTTTCTGCAGCATGTGTTGACTTTATCTTCGATTTTCCAGTTCATGTCAGTCATGACTAGTATCGCTAGGTCATCTGCGTATGCAATAGCTAGAGTATCTCTACCATAGTCTATTTCTAGTACCCCGTTATATAATATATTCCAGAGTGTCGGACCTAATACAGAACCTTGCGGTACGCCGGCTGTTAACTTCTGTTCTGTATTTTTTGCCACTATAACGTATCTATTAGTGTGTTGCTATCTGGTAAGCTGACTAATGAACAAGTTTATCTCTACCCTCAATTACCTAAATATTAATAAAATCAATTTCCCCCAATGGTGTCCTTCTAGTATATTTAAAGTTGCACTAAGCTAACATGCGAACACCACATCTCACTACGCTCTACTTTCAAACCAACTTTGTTACTTATTTTTATTCCAGCCGTGTCTGAAAGTAGCTAGATTTAGATTACCTCGATATTCACATGGTACTAAAATCAATGCTCATGACTTACTGCTATCTTTTTGATTATTTTATCAAATTTTATTCCATTGTATGAAATTGAGTACACCTATAAGTGTAGAAAGCCAAAGGATTTCCTGGCTGAAAAATCTATGAACGTAGTTCAACACAACAATTCAATTCACACAAACCGATTCAGTGGAGCAGTATGAAGTACGGACTGCCATGATAAGGGCCAGCATCCGAAACAAATAGATATTACAAGGAGAAGAAATGTCTATTGGAATTTGGTTCCATTATGCTTGTTTTTTTTTTATTTCTTTAAGTTAAATAATTAATATTCTGTCTCTCTAATATTTCCCTGTTGATTTAGATCTGGTATTATTTAGTTTAACATTTGGATAATGGTATGTGATACTTTAACCAAACTATTCTAAAAACAATTATTCGGGAAGTCAACAGCAGACGCATTTTTATCGTAAGGCAGCCAATTCGTTTTTATTTGGTGTTTCTAATTTTAACATCTAAATTAATTGGAATAAGTATAGGTTAGGTTAGGTGTAGGAGAAACAAGAGAGAGGTAAATTTCAAGTTTAATGATACGTTCAACGCCAAAATAATAATTATCGAATATAAAGATGAATATTTTTTGCTTTATAACTTCAGCGCAATTTTAAGTAATAGAAGTTAAAGACTGTCAGGGCTTGGGCATGTTCATAAATAAGAAAATACAAAATCTACAAAGAGAATATAACAATTGAAAGCCAATCGAGATCATAAGTGTATATTATAATTTGCATCGATTTGCAAGAGTTCCTCTATTGTATTGTAACTTTCACAGTATTTTCGAGTAATATATTAAAAAGAAGACTTACTAGAGTTTGTTATAATCCGACATGTGTCTCATAGAATAGGTCAAATATCTTTCTTGTTTTGCTATTTTATATTGTTTCATCTTGTCTTATCTTGTTTTTCATATTTTTTTGTGTCACAACTTATTCGCTTTATCTAAATAGAATATGCAATTTTAAGTTCCACTATCATCTGTAGTTATCAAAATTATTTTTATATATTTGCAACTTATTTACAGCGCCCTCGTTTAAACTAGTAACGAAATATCAACAAATTCCTGTTTAGAACTGCATATACCATTGTTTTCATGCAAAATGTTAATTTTGACAATTTTGTCAGATACCATTATTTACACTCGAGCTCTTCAATTAATGAAAATCTTGTTTAACAAGAAATCTCGTACTACGCCTCTTCATTTTCAATCACACGGAATGGTCTAAAGACATAATAGAACTGTTTGTGATACCACCTTTTAATGTTTGTCGCTGATACATTTAATGCCTCTATTTCTATTAGCATATAAAAGTTTCGAACATAAGGCAACCGGTTATTCTCCATTATTAATGATCCCCGGAAGAGCAATTGCCTCCCTGCGAAGAAGAACGTTCATCGCCTTGTTGGCTTCAACCGCTTTCTGATACACTAGTTATTTAAGGCAAATAACTTTAAAGGAGGAAGCAGTGATCCAAAAATTCCGTAAGAATTATACCACATAGAAAAAGTCTTTGGACAAAAAAGAAGAAGTCTAGAATATGCGAGATGCCGATCCTAAAATGTCTACTTAAGTCTAAAGCGTTAGAAAATAGCATCAAGTTAGAATCTATGGAGAAGCTATGAGCATATTAATGTGTGTATTAAAAACAGCGTCAGTAGGTGTGGCTAACGATCATACCAATATGGCGGTGGGATCAGGAACTACTATACAAATATGACTAGTTATTCAGAAGATTTAATCATAATCTAAAGAAGTGCAATACATTTTTAATAAACTATGAATTATTTATCCCGCGGTAAACACTCAAAAAAAAAACGACATATTATGCGTAAAGATAAATTAATACAGTCAAATTACAAGTTGTATCTGAAAGAGATTATAATATAAACAATATTATAAATAATATTTTAAAGGGTAAAATGAATATACGGTATGAAATAAAAAAAATACGTTCGTTTTACAACTTATATATTTGATAACTACTAATTAACTGACACTTAAAAATTTAGTTCAATTAACAAAGTTAGAAAAGTTATTATTAAAAAAACAAAATTGAATATATGCCAAATATCACAATGGAAATACTGTATAGAAATAAAAATAATAAAATTATGTTAGTAGTTAATAAGACATTTTACGATATTTAGGATGAAGATATTTGAGTATTCTTAAGAATAGCACAATCTACCTTACTTATAAGATTTTTTATGAATAGCTTAATTTATTTTCTGAAGTACGGGCCATTACTTTGTTTACATATTTATATCTAACCTGTGGAACGTTATTCCTGAAGATTTTTTATTAACATTGCTTCTGCTACTGCAACTACGATGAGAACAAGAAACCATTATTATGCACAATATAATATTACAGTTTTTATAAAAGTATTATAAAACTAAAAATATTCGATAAACAACAAACGTAAACAATCATACACGATCTGTCAAAACGATCATAACAATATGGCCGAAGTGAGGTCGTTTTTAATCACGTGATGCCCTCTCCATAGATCTAATTCGATGGGAAATATTACATAAACAGATGTTGTTGACAGTTTATAACAGTAGTATTTTGAGTTTTGAAGTTTATAGTTGTCTTTTCGTTAAAGTATTGTAAACAAGTTGGTGTTAATATTTTAAAGAGTGCAACAATATCTACATTAAATTAAGTATTATCACAAAAAACGGTATTTTACTCTTTTCATATTGTCGTTGACCGTGTAGATGTATATTTCAAACTGAATATAAAAAATACACATTTTTGTTTCTTTTTTTTATCAGCCCAAGTACTGTAATTATATTAATTGCTTAAATATACCTAGACAATTTATGTAATTTTGCTAACTTTTGAATGTTAAAACGAGACAAACAAATTAAGTAAGTTTAGACATGGATATTCGAATATTCGATCATTTCTGCTGTTATTACCAAACTTATCGCCATACTAAATAATACATAAGTCTTATCAATGAAAATTGCGGACCATATGTTTAATTTTTTATTCACGAGCCTACCGTTATTCTGATTATTTTGATGGGCCGATGTTAAACATTGAACAACATATTTTTAAAAATATTTGATTATTGTGTAAACTCCCTCCGTAAAGCACATTCATGACCTAAAATACTAAAATACTGGAAATTCTTTAATAAACTTTTGGCCATATTTATTCAACTGGATATTCGTTTTGTTTGTTGTTCGTAATTTCCCTGATGGTTAGGCTTTTTAACCTGTGAATCAACACAAATTTAATCACAGAGTCGGTGAAAATTTTGTTTAATTTTCTATGATGGATAAATATTTTCCTTCACTTCGAAGAAGTAAAAACCTTTTGTATCATATTTTTGGCATATTTAAGGGGATGAATTTGATAAAATAAAAGATAAAAATTAAAAAAAAGATTTATAAAAACAATAATGAAAATATCTTATACACATAGTTTCAAAAGTTATGTATCACACAAAATTATCTTCGCTACTAACTATTTTCATAATCTACTGTTATAAATCATTTCGATGGCACAGAAGACAGATTAGCCCAGTCTGGTTATGCAAAAATCATCGATTTCACGGCAAAATTTTTCGCAGATATCTGAAGCTTTTAAGACATAGGTGGGGGTTACTAGATGACGAATAGATGAAAAGATACTCCTATTTTTACCTTGCGTTTTTTTTAAACAATAATTTATGGTTACAATTTGATTTTTTGTCTATAAGTTTTTTCCCTTATATTAAAAAAAAACAATATTTATATCATTTTCTTATATCAAGAATATCTTTATTTTCCCGTTTTTTCAATTAAAATTGATAAATAATTTACGGAGATATTTGCAAAAAAGCAGTTTTTTGCACTAATTTATAAATTAAATTAACTTTTTTATTAACAAAATAAAATGTTATTAATACATTTAAACATCGAGGAATTACTGGCCTTTAAATTTGTGCGAAATTTTCCCCCGATAGATCAAATAGTTTAAAAGTTATTTAATTTGTTTATCCCTGAGGATAATTTTTGCAGGATTTTTTAATCCCGTAGAAAGTCCATATAAAAACGCTTGTTTATAAGACGTTACCGAATTGTCAACCCATACTTTAGATTTGGTGTAACCGGCCAGCGTTTAGCCAAGTCTCGTTTAAGTAGCAAATTTTGCGGTTTTCATTTCTGTAGGACTTAATTTTTATCAGAAATTCTCGTCTCCACAAGACAATTTCGTCCCTGTCTATCAAAATGCTGTTTCGCTAACAACGTGGAAATTTAAAATTTATTTTTTCAATAATTTAAAAAACGTAGTTCTTTTAAAGTTAGGCAAAACCGGATCTTCATTAACAACCCTCAGAACTTTGTCTATTGTGGGTATTTCATTTCGAAAAAAGAATTGATGGATTATTCTTCTTATTGCTTCATATTCATAAACCACATGGCGTACACTACGCCCACATACGCCTACAATAGATAAAAGTAATAATATTTGTTAAATGAAATGAAAATGCGCACTCTAAAATAAATAATGGAGAAACAATATTAGTACCTGTTTTATCTGCTACTCTAATAGAAATCGCACTTTTCGACATTGTAGGGTTCTCCTGCATTTCCGTGTGAAATAAATCTATAATCGTTTCCTTCATTTTACCGAATTAATGTTCCTTTACTGGTCTTTTTTAGGTGGAGTGTGGGTTAAATCAATATCAAGGAGTTCATCGGCTGTATCAGTGCTTGACATTTTTGTTATTCTATTTATCTTCAATACATTAATAAATCCAATAAGATGTATTGTAATAAAACCAGCATCATCGAAAATATCGATAAAGTTATGAAACTACATTTTATATATTTTTTCAAGTCCAGAAATATTCCATTCACTTACGATAAAACCTCCCCAAAAAACAGCTTGGATTGACATGACATTTGGCATACACATAGCTAACATGTTAAATAAAAAAAAGTTATATTGTGCTGAGGTGTGTTTTTGCTCTAGGGGTGAGTTTCACCCATTCTCAAGGGTGAAAAAACATACTTTCAAAATAAGTCAGGAATTGGATAGACTGACTAATTCTAAGCAAACTTTGTTCTATAGAGTTTTTTCACTGAGTGAATACTTTTCGAGTTATTTGCGAGTGAATATGTTCATTTTTCAACAATAAAAAAACAAGGTTTTTAGACGGTTTTTGCAAATAACGCAAAAAATAGCAAAAAAATAGCATATTTGTAGCTAATGAAAAGTAGGTTCTTATTCGTCAAATTCCAAATCGAATATTTCAACATAAAAGAATAAAAAAAAAACAAGCACTTTCCCCGACAGCGAGTTTTCCCTGAAAAGAGCTTATTTTTTTTTATATTTCTTGTTGAAATATTGGTTTTAAGAATTTGAATTACTTTTCAGTAGCTACAACTCTGCTTTTACTGAGTCCACAGATTCATACCGGTAAAAGTACATCATTTTTTTTTACTTTTTATAAGCTATATTTTTGCTAAGAATATGGTTTTCGATAAAACACTTACTTTTTGAGCTATTTGCGGAAAAAACGTGGTGAAGTGATTGAAGATGTATTTGAAATATTTAAGAGAATAATTTAACCTACTTATGCGCATATTTAAAGCATTTCTTATGCATAAAATCCCAACTTGCCCATAACTCTCAAATATAGAAAACGGCAGAAGCTAAGCATTTAGTTATTTTAGCTGTTCGGACTTAATCTAAACTGGCAACAGCGTTCATACCCCTTTCCTCTCGCTGCAACAATTCGCTGTCCAAAATTTGACTCTGCGAAAGATTGCACACACAAATCTCTCTCTTGCGTTTCAACTGCCGAGCGAAGCAGCCTCATCGGTGAATCATCCGATCAAGTATTGTAAGTTATAATATTTCTTATACAACAGCAGAGAGCAGATAAATGGTAATTGTATTATCTGTTGCGTTCTGCACATACGATGACCTCAATATAACAATTTTGATCATCCTGAAGGGAGAGAGAAGATATTCTGTTCAATCTAGAACTCGCTGGTTTCCCCCTTTTTGGATTGAGTATGTATATTAGAATAAAAGAAAAGAAATGAAAACCAGTGGACTGTATAAAACTCTATTTTAACAAGAAGTAAAAGCAATCATAAATATACATAAACACACACAATTACAACTAAAGAAGAATATATACAAACTTAAATATTAGTCAATAAGAAACGACACACAAAAAGAGAACCATAAACAAAACCATAGATAGAAATAATATTATACAAAAAAGAAATAAAAATATAAATATATATGTCATATAAAAAAATTGATATTAAACGTGATTCAAATTATATATTCAAATACAAATATTAATACACTAAACTCAAAAATATACTCGGTAATTCAAAAGTATACTCGGTAACAAAATACACATTAAATTAATAATAAAATTAAAATGCAATTAATAAACTCATCACGTAAAAGCTCTGATATACATACAAAACAAAAGAATGAAATTATTACAATATGAAAAATATACAAATCTACATAAAGGTGATGAAATGTTCTCGATAAAGTTCAATCGCGATCGCGGCACAACTGATAAAAAGTTCGAAGCAACTATGACATCTATATACCAAGTAAACGTACTTGATATATGCAGCAACAAAATTATAGTGTATTGTAGCTTACCCCATAAATTATTTCAGCCACGATGAGATTGCGAACCCTCTGGTTCGGTGAAAATTCAGGAATAAAATCTCGCCTTTTTTACCAGACGAAGATTTTGTGGTTGGATGCATGGAAACCAAAATAACACGTGTCTGTCGTTTGGGAGACAAAACTCGACTCCCTTACATGACCGCAATGAAGTGTCTCGACGCGCTGATCTTAACTTCAAAAACACATATCCTTATCTGGCATATGGAACTCGCCCTTATCGCCGTTATCTCGCAGATGGCTCATCTTGGAATGTTTAGCCCTTAAAACTGCTGTGCCCTTGTACACGCAAATCTCGTTTAAATATACTACGGGGAGAATCAAAACTAACAAAAAAAAAGTCTGTTCATATTATATAAATATTTATATATCGTTGCGAAACTGCAACATTCTCCCCGCGTTGGCATAAGTGCCAATAACACATAACTGTACTTTGTACTCGCGACGCACTGTACAAATTCCGTAACCGTAAACACTTTTTCGGTTTCAAAACGAACGACACACTTACAATACTACAAATGCTATACATTTACAAAAAGGTACAAAGAACAATAAACTTACAAACGATAATAGGTTACAAATACATAACTACATACTAAATAGACATCACTACCATAATTACATTATCAATACTATATATCAACATGGTTTCAAAACCTAAATGGACAGACACAGAGCGACACAGAAGCAAATATGCGATCACCTAAAAACTTCATTGTATAGTTTACTGTCCAGGTTGAGACTCGAGCTCCCTATCATTAAAAGGAAGTAGACAAATTTTTACTATAGGACGTACATATGTCCCTGCACTTGTTTTAATCCTTACAGATCTCCCTATCATTAAAAGGAAGTAGACAAATTTTTACTATAGGACGTACATATGTCCCTGCACTTGTTTTAATCCTTACAGATCTCACCCTGCCATCCGGTCCAGGGAACGTATCCACGATCCTAGCAATTGGCCACTGCAATGGATGGGTGTTATCACCCTTGACTAGTACCACCATACCAGGCTCTAAGTTTGCTTTTTCCTCTACCCATTTCGGTCGTTTTTGAAGTTGGTTGAGATAATCTACATGCCACCTCTTCCAGAACAACTGCTGAATACGAGATAACCTCTGATACAAAGACAATCTGTTTTCAGGTAAACTGATGACGACTCGTTCAGGGTGAGCCGTCATAGATGTTCCTATTAGGAAGTGTGCAGGTGTCAGGCATTCCAAATCATTAGGATCACTTGACAATGGAGTGATTGGCCTTGAGTTCATGATTGCTTCTATCTGGCTGATCACCGTATAAAATTCCTCAAAAGTGAGGTTGGCATTTCCCACAAGACGGTGCAGATGATATTTACAACTACGAATGGCACTTTCATGTAGTCCTCCATGATGTGGACTATTGGGCGGAATAAAATAAAACTGAATACGAGTTTTTTGAACAAAAATCGTGCAACTCCTGAGAATTCTCGTTATCCTTAAAAAATTCGTATAGTTCGAAGAGAAGATTTTTCGCTCCCCAAAAATTAGAGCCGTTATCGGAATACAATGTAGTGGGATTACCTCGACGCGAGATAAACCGCTTAAGCGCTAAAATAAAGTCTTCTGTAGACAAACTTGATACCACTTCAATATGTACGGCCTTCGTGACCATACAAACAAATATAGCTACATAAGCTTTAAGTAATTTGGCCTTTCGTAATCTAGAGGCTTTTATAAGAAAGTATCCCCCATAGTCTACAGAAACGTTCTGAAACGGACGAATTGGTTGTACGACACGATCTTTGGGTAGATCTGCCATCAATTGGCTGGAGCCTACAGCTCTAAATCTAAAACAGGTTACGCAATGGTGAATGACACGTTTGACATCTCGCAATGCATTTAAAGGCCAATAACGAAGTCTGAAATTAGACAGTGTACCTTGGGGCCCTAAATGCCCCAACTGTACATGTTTTTCGTATAACATCATCGAAACAACTTGATTCTTTGAGGGAAGAAGAATTGGATTCTTTTGAGTAAGAGGTATGTTCGCATTCCTCAACCTACCTCCAACTTTTAGGCAGTTATCACTCTCATCTAGAAATAAATTTAAAGCAGCCAACTGCTTATCCTGACTGCCCTTTCCGGATTTCAATGATTTGATAATACGAGGGAATGAGATAAGTTGGACATGTCGCACAATCAGCAATTCAGCTTGCTGTAGTTCTGCCACATACAAAGGGCCTTTCTGTATAGGATCTCTTTTACGAATATTGTTAACAAATCGAAGAACAAATGCCAGGACTCGGCGCAAACGAGAAAAAGTTGAATACAATTTGAAAATGTCTTCCCAGAATGTTAAATCCTGAGTTGAGTGAAACACTACTCTATAGTCTTTTAACCCAATTACATTCGTAAAATCTAAATTAATTGAATGCCTAGAATAGTCAATGTCATGAGTCGACAAGAATTCGGGCCCACAAAGCCAAGCTTTCGTCGACTCAAGTGTTCCGGGAGTAGCTCCCCGCGAAGCTATATCCGCAGCGTTGTCTTTAGACGCCACATGATGCCAATAAAAATCCTTTGACAAGTCTTGAATTCGTTTTACCCTATTGGCCACAAACAACTCCCACCTTGTAGATGAGCCATTTACCCCGTGAAGGGCGATTTCAGAATCCGTCCACAGATGAACTGATGACAACTGAATTCTATTTTTGAAAATTTTCACAAGTTTACAAGCTAATTCCGCTCCCAAAAGCATGGCACATAACTCTAAACGAGGAATGGTTAGGGGATTTTTTAAAGGGGCTACTTTGGTTCGTGAAGTCAACATCCGTACAGATACAGAATTATTTGTGTATAATGCACGAATATACGCTACAGTAGCGTATGCTATCGAGCTGGCATCGCAGAAGATATGCAATTCGATAGTAGAAGTATCAAATGGATGTAGAAAGTATCGAGGAATTTTGATATTACATATGTGGGGCAACTCTTTAAGAAAAGTATTCCATTCGGTCAGTACTGTGATATCAGTAACTGGATCGTCCCACCCCACGCGGAGCGTCCACACCTTTTGAACTAACAATTTTCCGAGCAGTATAACAGGTGACAGGAAACCCACTGGATCGAAGCACTTCGCTACAATTGACAAAATCACCCTCCTTGTGACAGCTCCTGACACCTTAATAGTGGGGGAGGTAAAGAAAAAACAATCGTCAAAAGGAGACCATTTAAGACCTAATAATTTGCTCGTAGATGGATCCATATCCACCTCTTCAATAGCCGTAGAATCAATAGAAAGAGATCTCAAAAATTGAAGTGAATTAGACGTATACTTATGCAAAGAGAATTTGGCTGAAGTCAATACCTCATTGAGTTGCTGGAATAAGATTCTGAGATGAGTTTCATCATTACATCCTGACAAAATATCGTCAATGTAAGTTTGACCGGTCAGGGCATCATAGGCGAATGGGTATTTCTCCTTATTAACCTCCGCCAAATGATTCAACACACGAGTCGCCAAATAAGGAGCCGGCCTAGTACCAAAAACTAATCTATTGTGCTGCACACTTTGTAGTTTGTCCTGTGGATTATCTCGCCAAAGAAAATTAAGTACAAATTGGTGATTAGGATTAACGTGTATCTGCCGATACATCTTCTGAATATCCGCCGTGAGAACGAATCGAAACGATCGTAAACGAAGTACAATATCGTACAAGTTAGGCTGGACCTGAGGCCCAGTGAATAGTACATCATTAAGGGATAATCCCGTAGACGTACGCGCACTTGCGTCAAAAACAACCCGAGTCTTGGATGACCCAGAATCCTTTACTACTGCAAAATGTGGGAGGAAATATGCATTATTACCAAGGTCATTCTGCAGCATTTTTGGCACAATATCTGCATGCGATAGATGAAGATATTCGTTGATTACTTTCGTGTAGTCAGCTTTCAAGGAAGGATTTCGAAGAAATGTACCTTCAAGTGAAGAGAAACGCTTGGCAGCCATATTATAGGAATGACCAAGTTTTAACTTTTCTAATGGACACCTAAAAGGCAAATCCACCTGGTAAGCACCATCTGACAATCGCAGAGTGGTGTCTGAGAATATCTGTTCTGCAATGGCATCGTCTGAGGTCAGCCTGTGCTCCTCTGGCATTTCCTCACACGTCCAGAACTTTTCGACAATATCGGTCAAGGTATCATTCGTGACAATACTCGACTGACAGGTAACCATATGATGAGAAACATAGGTTAAATTACTAGACAGGGGTCGTGGCCTCGTAGAGGGTTGTAAACAAGAAGTGGGAACATTCCCGGAAACAATGTAGCCGAAAATCGAATTTTGTAAAACTGGCAAATTATTTCCTAATCGCATAAAACCGTTTTGTAAGATACGAGCAACTTGATCCATACCAAGCAATATGTCTATATCATCTGGTTCTCCAAAATTAGGATCAGCCAGAACACAATTGGGTGGAATCTTTTATCTACCCACATTTATTTGAATTTGTGGCAGACGAGAAGTTATATTTTTTAAGACCGTACATGAGACCTTCAATCGATCCGTAGAAATGTGAGAATGAATTACAATATCCACCATATCATTAGCGACTTGAGGACTCGCATTAAGTGCAGCAATAGAGACGGATTTTTGATAAGGCAAATATTTCAGTTTACTAAGTAAATCCTCTGTTATGAAGGAGATTTGACTTCCAGAATCAATAAGGGCTCTAGCCTTAACTTTCCGACCTTCGGAAGAATACAAAAATACAGAGATAGTACCTAGCAATACAAGACCTTGCTGGGCACAAAAAGAGGCTACTGAAGCATGCGAAGAAGTCGAAGTATGCTCGCTTGATGAACTAGGCGCATTCACATGAGCTATCTGGGAAGTAGATGGCTTGAAATTAGTTTGATGCTGAGACGAGGAATTTTGCGACCTATTACTTTGAGACGACCGGGACGAGGTATCATGACGTTGTGTGGAAACGTTTGAAAAATGACTTTCTCCCACATGTTTATGCAACAAAGTGTGATGACGTTTGTTACACTTCATACAAGTTTTAGTACTATTACACTGTGATACCATATGACGAGGATACAAACAATTTATACAAAGTTCCTTATCTTTTACAAATCTCCATCTCTCAAAACCTGTTAAACTTAAAAACTTTTCACACGTGTACAACTTATGAGCATTACTGGAACAACAAAAACATTTCGTAGCTCTATCTCGCCCTTGGGACTGACCAATGCCATTATTCGAGCTGGAGCTAGCATGAAACACTGATTTTACCTGTTTTCCAGTATTTAACTTTTCTCTACCTTCCCGTGCCTGACCATTTAAATTCTCTAAATGAGTTGCCCTTACATCGATATGGTTAAGAAATTTATTTAAATTAGGAAGCTCATTTAATTTATTGCTATCAAACTCTAAGTGACGTTTCGTTGCGAAATCCAACTTTCTCTCAGAGAGGCAAACTACTAAGGATTCAATCAACTGACGGTCACTTAGACCCTGATTTTCCAAAGCTCTAATTGCATTTGTTAATGAAACATGAAAATCTCGTAACAAATTTTGAGATGCTTGTGCATTATTTGGCACACTTTTTATATCCAATAACGAAGTTAATAATGACTGAATTAAAATATTTTTATTCGCATATCGATGCGTGAGTGTATCTAGAGCAATCTGAAAATTGTCATTAGTAACCTGCAGATTTTCAATAAGCCGTGCTGGCTCGCCTTTTAGATAACTTTTGAGGTACATAAAACGTTGCACATTCGACAATTCTACATTCTCAACAATCAAAGCAACAAAGAGTTCATAGAAAGAATTCCATTCAGATAATTTACCGGAGAACTGAGGAATATTTATTTCGGGCAATTTTACCTGTGTTTTGGGAGAATGATTTGAAGATACACTACCTACTTTAACGTGCAGTGACTCGATCTTATTTCTAATCAATGCTATAGCTGTCAAAGCTACATCTTCTACACTGGTGCGATCCTCGCTGTCTACAGCGGCGGGATCTTCACACAATAAATTGTCAATTTCATCCTGTGCCTCAGTATATTTATCGAAAGCAGCCTGTAGGACTTCACGGCGAACCCTCAACTGGTGAGCATCTGCCAATGAAATATTATCCTGAATCCAATTATTCTGCCTCGTGATTGCAGCCTTTGCACTCCTTCTAGTTTGTTTCAAGTTATCCATTCTTTAGATAAAAACTGGAGCAGCCAATATATGGAAGTTTACAATAGGAAACAGAAGGATTGCTACAGTGTAAAAAGAACTTTAAATCCCTGAATGTTTCACACAAACAAATCAAAGAAATGCTTGTAATAATGATCAGAATATGCTACTAATATTCCTACAATCAGAAAAAGTTAAATAGAAAATGATTGCAATAACCGAAAATAAGTTTTAAACCTCACAAACACAAAAAAAATAGAAGCGTCTCTACAGACTGGGTATATTTTATAATAAAATAAATACCCCAATGTAACTGGTTTTGCTAACCACAAAAAAAAGGTCTATGGCATAAGAAAAACTGGCACAAATAAAAGTAATAATGTCTTTCAGCAGACCGACTATATTCTTATACAAAAGAAATACTCCACTACAAGAAGTATAAAAAATTAGCAAGAACCGGGTATAAAAACCGGAAAAGGTCTCTGTCACAAGAGCACCTTGAATGAAGTATATAAGAAAGAAGTAGTCTTTCGGCAGACTAGGTACCTTTCAGTATAAAAGAAATACACAATATAAAATGGTTATAAAAACCGTAAAAAGGTCTCTGTAAAAAGAGCACCTTAGACAAAGTACACAAAGAAGAAATAGTCTTTCGGCAGACGACTGGATATCTTTTAGCATAAAAGATATACCACACTATATGGTTATGACAGTTAGTAAGGTCCCTACCATAAGGAAACCGTAAGCAACCAAAGGAAACTGGTTAAAATAACCGACAAGGCTCCTACCATAAGGAAACCGCAACTAGACATAACAAAAACACATGGAAAAAAGGTATCTACTAGCAGAGAACCCTAAACCCACAAAAGAAACGGAAAAAGAAGAAGAAAATCCGGCTCGAAGGACCATTATGTTGCGTTCTGCACATACGATGACCTCAATATAACAATTTTGATCATCCTGAAGGGAGAGAGAAGATATTCTGTTCAATCTAGAACTCGCTGGTTTCCCCCTTTTTGGATTGAGTATGTATATTAGAATAAAAGAAAAGAAATGAAAACCAGTGGACTGTATAAAACTCTATTTTAACAAGAAGTAAAAGCAATCATAAATATACATAAACACACACAATTACAACTAAAGAAGAATATATACAAACTTAAATATTAGTCAATAAGAAACGACACACAAAAAGAGAACCATAAACAAAACCATAGATAGAAATAATATTATACAAAAAAGAAATAAAAATATAAATATATATGTCATATAAAAAAATTGATATTAAACGTGATTCAAATTATATATTCAAATACAAATATTAATACACTAAACTCAAAAATATACTCGGTAATTCAAAAGTATACTCGGTAACAAAATACACATTAAATTAATAATAAAATTAAAATGCAATTAATAAACTCATCACGTAAAAGCTCTGATATACATACAAAACAAAAGAATGAAATTATTACAATATGAAAAATATACAAATCTACATAAAGGTGATGAAATGTTCTCGATAAAGTTCAATCGCGATCGCGGCACAACTGATAAAAAGTTCGAAGCAACTATGACATCTATATACCAAGTAAACGTACTTGATATATGCAGCAACAAAATTATAGTGTATTGTAGCTTACCCCATAAATTATTTCAGCCACGATGAGATTGCGAACCCTCTGGTTCGGTGAAAATTCAGGAATAAAATCTCGCCTTTTTTACCAGACGAAGATTTTGTGGTTGGATGCATGGAAACCAAAATAACACGTGTCTGTCGTTTGGGAGACAAAACTCGACTCCCTTACATGACCGCAATGAAGTGTCTCGACGCGCTGATCTTAACTTCAAAAACACATATCCTTATCTGGCATATGGAACTCGCCCTTATCGCCGTTATCTCGCAGATGGCTCATCTTGGAATGTTTAGCCCTTAAAACTGCTGTGCCCTTGTACACGCAAATCTCGTTTAAATATACTACGGGGAGAATCAAAACTAACAAAAAAAAAGTCTGTTCATATTATATAAATATTTATATATCGTTGCGAAACTGCAACATTATCTATCAAACAATCTAAAAGTATACTGTTTATAATTGAAATACATTTCTACTGAGTAAGAGGTAGTTTATTTAAATTCATATAACAAAAAGAACCATCGCTTAATGGAAATACACCAAAAGTCGAAGGAATAATCTAAAGTAAATATGCTTAATTACTTGTACCCAGCCAAATTAATTATTCAGGTACACTTGGACGGTGTTAGAGGAACCCTGCCCGTTTCCAATAGCTGTCGTAAGTTGATCACAGGAGCGTATCCAGACTTTGTTCTGAATAATGACTTGTAAAATTGGCAGTCTCAGTCTCATTTGCAGTTACTTATGTATCATAAACAGGTTGACGCATTTTAGCTTCAGGAAAATCTGCATTTTTTTATATAAAATTAATAATAAAAATTAACAATAATAAAATATTGTTCGAATAACACACAAGAAGTTAGGTAACATACATATTTAAAACTTATGTTTGTAAATAATTTATTTAACTTAATTACTACTTACATCTTATTAATTGTCTACATGCAAGTTCAACTAAAACACATCGCCGACTAGACATTTGCACTATATTTAGTTAATATAATAGCTACACCCCCTCAGAATGACAAAGAACCAAGTGACACCAACATACCCGTATATATAAAACGTCTTGTTGCACAAAAAAGAAGAGCCGGGCGTATATGGCAAAGAAGTCGCAATCCTATAGATAAAAATGAATACAACAGATTAACACGGCAACTTAAAACTGCTCTACAAGACGCGAGGAATGATACATTTGAACTATCATCAACAGCCTGTCAAAAGAAGACCACGGCATCTGGAAAGCAACGAAACCATTCAAGAGGCCTACACAGCACATACCACCTCTAAGGAAAGCCGATGGAAGCTGGGGAAAAACTGAACAAGAAAAGGCATCAATCTTTGCTGAACATCTCTCACACGTTTTTGGTGCACCTGAACTTAATAACAATAATAACGAAGAACAAGTTAAAAACTTCTTAGACACTCCATGCCCAATGATGCTACCAATCAAATGCTTTACTCCTAATAATGTGAAAGAACAAATTTCTAGATGCAATAACTACAAAGCACCAGGCTTCGACATGATCACTGGACTAATATTAAAAAAATTACCGAGAAAAGCAATTGTCCTACTAACAATGATATATAATAGTATCATAAGATTAGCCTACTACCCGATTAATTGAAAGTTCGTACAAATAATTATGATTAGTAAACCAAATAAACCACCAAATATTACTACTTCATATAGACCAATCAGCTTACTTCCAATAATGTCAAAAATCTTAGAAAGACTTCTGCTCCAAAGATTCTCAGAAGACATCGAAATTAATTCAGTGATCCCAACAAACCAGTTTGGTTTCCGCGAAGCCCATTCAACTCTACAACAGTGTCATAGGATTGTTAAAAACATTAATGTACGCCTCGAAGAGAAAAAAATTTGCATTGCTGCCTTCCTGGATATAGAACAAGCCTTCGACCGTGTTTGGTATGACGGTCTCCTATATAAACTTAAGTCATCCTTTCCCACTCCTCACTATCTACTCTTAAAATCGTATCTCACCGAACGTCACTTTCAAGTCAGATTCCTTACAGAAACCTCTCATTACTATCCCATAAAATCCGGTGTCCCTCAAGGAAGTGTCCTGGGTCCCCTCCTGTACCTCATATACACTGCTGATATCTCAACAACAAATACGACGACAGTAGCCATGTTCGCAGATGACACCGCCATAATATCCATCGATGATGACCCCCAAGTAGCATCAGGTAACCTTCAAATACACATGAACCTACTACAAGACTGGATGAATAGATGGAAAATCAAAGTTAACCATACTAAGTCTAATCAAATTACATTCACCAACAGAAACATCATATGTCCGAGAATCAGACTGAACAACATATTACTACCAGTAAAGACAGAAGTCAAATACCTGGGAATGACACTTGATTAAAAGCTCACTTGGAAAGCACACATCTTGGCAAAAAAAAATCCAAATCAACATGAAAATACGTTAAATGAATTGGGTAATAGGCCGAAAATCACAGTTATCTACAGATAATAAACTTCTCTTGTATAAGTGTATAATAAAGCCTATATGGACAGATGGAGTGCAACTATGGGGCTGTGCAAAGCCTTCTAATACCAAAATCATTCAGAGGATCCAATCCAAAATACTCAGAATGTGGTACGTTAGTAATAAAACACTGCATGATGACTCTGGTATACCGTTCGTTGAAGACGAAATCAGCAGACTAACAAGAAATTATTTAGAAAATCTGCCAGCCCACCCCAACGAGGACGCAAGACAACTACACCTACAACCAGAAGTCAGACGAAGATTGAAGAGACAGTGGCCAATAGACTTTATTCACTAATTATAATTTTAATTTTAATTTTAATTTTCATTTCAATTTTAGTTTCAAATTATAATCCTACATTAATTTTATTTGTTAGTGTTAGTATTGGGAGTGTTATCGGTGGATAATTTCTCCTCTCGTGTATTTGCAATACTCACATTTACTAATAGCTTGTAATAGCAGATTATAAATTTGCAAATTTAATAAAAAAAAGTGTATTATTTAACAATATTCAAATAGTCGAAATTGTTCGAAAAATATTACAAAAATCATCCGTGGCAGTAAAGATCCAGAGTTTTTTATGGCAAAATAAAAAAAAAAACTAAAACTGTAAATTTTTTCCCAAATTCGGATATATAAACTTAACAATAAAATAATAGTTTTATAGTCGTATGTTTTTGGGACTTGATTTGATTTTTTATTCTCGTCTCGTTGTTTATCACATTACTTTATATGGAAGGATATAATTTAAAAAATTTACATTTCTGTTTTACTAGTACATGTTACAAAAGCTAATATGTAAATATTCTTTGGTTTTTATTCTTATAAATAAAAAAATTAAATATGATCTTTATCAAAAATATCTGTAGCAATTTATACACGTGTATTAACTTTTGTAAATCCCTCCTTCCAAATAAATCCCAGAAAAAGTTAAAAATACTGGCTTATGTGGTATCTGAAGTAAGAACCTATTTAAGTGGAACGTCGAAGAAAACTTGGAATTGGGAACTCTTGTAATTTCTACGATAGTGGACATCATGCGGTGAAAATCTTAGGTGTACGATACAGGTGCAAGTTTTAAAAGTTGTCTCCTAATACTTGTACTTACACCAGAGTGAAAATGATCTTGCGGCTCGTGAAAACTTTCATTTTAGTGGAAAACTTTTGAAATTTAGTATACTCACTATATCAATATAGATAAACGTATTTCTACAAGGTAAACCAAAGTCGATAAATTCCATTTTTTTTTAAATAGTTTTGAAAGAATAATTTTGAAAGATAAAACACTATAATTACCCACAATATTTTAAAACCAACAATATTTAACCGATGTATACTTTAAAGTTCACAAGTTTCAAATGGAAATAAAGCTTGGATGGTACGAAACTAAAGGAATAAAAACGAAACTAATAGCTCAAATCATTGCACAAAACCCGAGAAAAAATAAGCACAAGGGAGAGATCCGGAAAAAATAAAGTTACGATTCTAAGAAAGATGCTCGAATAGGATGGATAAGAACAACATTAAATAGAGACCAGCAAAAGAGATTAAAGAAAGCATAGTCTAAAAATGAAAAGGAACGTAAGATAGATTTAAAATTAAAGTGATAATGGCCTTAGATTAACTTTACTGATTGTATGACGATAAATTGTTGCATATAATTCGTATACATTTGTTAATGAATTTATGAACTTTTTGGTAGTGACATTAACTTTATTCCGCTATAGTTTTTACAGTCCTGAATGTCCCCTTTATCTTTATACAATGATACCATCACTTTCTCTATGCATTGGGCATTATTTCTTCTTCATATATCCTACTCAACATTTGCCTCAAAATATTCCTATTATATTCCCTTTCTCTCCTAGAGCCTTCCAAACCTCCACAGGTATTCCATCAATTCCTACTGATTTAGCAGTACTCATACCATCTTTGCTTGATTTCAACATCGGCTCTTAACACTCTTTAATCCGCACTTTTAATCTGCCGCACGCGCGTTAAGCCCTTAGATGACTTGTCCCTTGCTTTAGCAATGCTGTACAACCTTTTCATCCCCTCAGGTGTATCTTCCTCTCTTTTAGACCAGGCATACTTCTTTCTAGCCTCTTTCTGCTTTCTAACCTTCTCTTGCATCTTATGTTGTCATGAACGCAAATCTTAGTATATTAACGAAGAATTCTTCTTCTCAGAGTGCCGTCTCCCTACGGAGGTTAGCAATCATAATGGCTATTTTTATTTTTGAACTTGCTGATCTAAACAAATCAATCAATCTGCATTGATACCAATCACGTAGATTCTTCAACCATGAGTTCTGCCTTCGGCCTACAGATCTTCTTCCTTGAATCTTTCCCTGTATTATGAGTCATATATCAAAAATTTCATATGTTGGTCCCCTCATCAAGTGGTCTAGGTATTCCAGTTTTCTGGTTTGTATAGTGGTGATTAGTTCTGTTTTTTACCAACCCTCTCCAGTACTTCTTTATTTGTAATTCTATTAGTTAATATTTATATTCTATTATTTAATATTCTAGTTATATTCTATTATTTAATAAAGTAATTGATGAAGGAAAGATTCCTCAAGAATGGTACAACTCCGAAGTCATTTTACTATTCAAGAAAGGAGACAAAGCAAACATCGAGAATTACCGACCAATATCCTTGCTCTCACATCTGTATAAATTACTAACTAAAATCATAACCAACCGCCTAACATATAAGCTCGATTTCTATCAACCGATCGAGCAGGTTGGATTCAGAAAACATTTTAGTACCATAGACCACTTGCACACCGTAAGAACACTGATAGAAAAATGCACCGAGTATAATGTTCCAATTCATATGGCGTTCGTCGATTTCCATAAAGCATTCGATTCCATCGAATTATGGGCAGTGCTTGAATCTCTAGAAAATGCACGTATAGATTCAAGATACACTAACATAATTAAAAACATAATATATGAAAATGCCACCATGCAGATAAAGCTGGACGAAAGCACAAAAACTAATCCCATAAGACTACAACGGGGAGTAAGACAAGGAGACACCATCTCTCCCAAACTATTTACCCTTGCTCTAGAAGACATTTTTTAAGAAACTAGAATGGAACAATAAGGGTATCAACGTCGACGGATCATACTTAACCCACTTGCGATTCGCAGATGACATAGTTTTAATAGCCGACAATATCCAAGAACTAAATGATATGTTACAACAATTAAATGCAGTTTCAGGAGCGGTAGGCTTAAAAATGAACTACAGCAAAACAAAAATACTGAGCAGAGACCAGACAAATATAACAATACAAAATCATACCATAGAAAATGTTGAACATTATGTATATCTAGGTCATGTTATCAAACTAGGAAAACCAAATCAAGATGCTGAAATTAAAAGAAGAACACAACTGGCATGGGGCGCTTTCGGCAAATTAGCATATATCTTGAAAAACACCTCCATTCCTGTAAACTTAAAGAAAAAGGTGTATAACACATGCATACTACCAGTTTGTACTTACGGCTTGGAGACAGTAGCCCTTACCAAAAAATCTGCTAAAAAATTAGAAACAACGCAAAGAGCAATGGAACGAATCATGCTTGGAATATCACTAAGAGACAAGATTAGAAACACCGAGATAAGACGTAGAACGAAGATTAGGGATATTGTGGAAGAAATTGCAAAAATGAACTGGCGCTGGGCAGGTCACGTAGCCCGATATAATGACAACAGGTGGACATGGAGAATTCTAGAATGGAGACCAAGGACGACAACAAGAAGCACGGGAAGACTTCAAAAAAGATGGGTAGATGACATAAGAACAGTGGCAGGCAAACAGTGGATTAGATGGGCGCAAGATAGAGAAAGATGGAAGCAATTGGGAGAGACCTACATTCAGGAGTGGATGGAAAATGGTTGACAAAGAAGAAGAATTCTATTAGTCCATGATATTTTTAATACTCTGCGGTATAACCAAAGTTCGCAAGCCTCGATTCTTTTTAATAGCATTTTTTTAATGTCCAAACCTCAGCTTCATATAATAATATTAAAAATATATAACAGCGAATGGTACGTAGTCTGGATGTCCAAATTTAGATTTTTGCACCTTAACGAAGAATGTTTATTTTATTTAGAAAAATTAAACAAAAGTACTTTGCTTCACTGGCTAATTATTTCTTTTAAAGTTATTAATAAAGTTTGTTACTTTGAAATTGGATACAAAAAAAAACACTGCCCCACACAAACTTCAAACGATCTAGATTGGACCCATATGAGACAAAATAAAACTGGACAAATCTGTGGAGAAGTCAAACATCGAATTAGATTTTAGGATATCCTGATGATAACAATATGTATTTTTCAGAACTTAGCTGTTTAATTTTCACTTAAAAACATGTGGGCTTCACTTAGCCCTCAGACATGCTTTTTATTAAATCTCATGACACCGAATACAGCAACAAACCGGTGATTATCTTACTTTACAAAGACCTTCTAAATCATAGAATAAAACAAAAATTTGACGGTTTTTTGAATAATAATAATAATAATTAGGTAAATTAAAAGTTTTAAACCAAATAGTTCCTCCTAGAGCACAATAAAAAAATCAAAAGTTAACATTTAACAGTTTTCAATCTTTCAAAATTAATATTTCTCCCGCAATAACTCGAAATTTACAATAAAGGACTTATATCTCTTTGTACGCGTTTATAACCTCTTGTGATATTACCCTAGAAAATACAGTAGCTTTAGTGTATATAATTCACAACCTTTAATAATTCTTCATGATAGGTTATTAATAGAAATACTACCAACATTAAAAATCAACGTTAAACCTTAATGTTCATCCAGTAAAATCATTAAATAATATAGTATTTGGTATATCGTGCGTATTATAACTATAATTAACAATTATAAGGAAAATATTTTTAACTAATAACTTAATAAATATACAAAAGTATTATGTGTTTGTACTTTAACCCCCCACAGCTTTCTATCTTTCCAATCACCATCTTAGAGATGTCTCTCCATCATCGCATTCTGTATATATATCTTTTATCTCATAGCTGTTGTTCCTGTTCGTCTTTTTCCTGAAGGTTGCTATTTCATTACTCTTTTCTTCTGCCTATGGCTGGCATTCTTTGAACAAGTATCATTGTAGTGCTCTCTTTCAAAATTTATTTGTTAGCATTCTACTTCCATCCGGTTTAATACTGTTTCAGTCCTTATTCTGTCCCATCTGATAATATGAAGACATCTTCATATAAGGTTAAATTCGACTATTTTTTATTTTATTTCGTATTGTTTTGGTATCACTGGTCATACTTCCACTCCGTGTAGCATCATGGAAATTATTAGTATTAGTCAAACCAACTATACTAAGACTAAGAGCACGTCACGAATCCTAGACGAGTCAGATAATGAATTTGTTTAAATTCACTTAGGTCAGAGGCGAGTTTCAGCGTCTTAAAACCGACACACACGCGAACCCTGACACACTGAGACAGCATGGTAAGTTACGCCTCAGAACCCCTAACATAAAGCACACATTCAAATCATGGCTCTTCTGTAGGCTAAAATGGCTCTGAAGTCGGTAGCTTTTGGGACCAACTCACTAGAGCAGAGGGTGCTAGGAATCTGCAGAGTCCAAACCGCTACCCAAATAAAACAACAACGCTTTATATAGCGACATATAACTGCCACTCGCTATCAAATCAATCCAGACTTATAGAACTGGAAAAAGACATTAAAAATATAAAATGGGACATCATAGATATCAGCAAAGTAAGACGGAAAGATAAAAGCTATTAAAATTATCGTCAGGAAACATATTCTACTATCGAGGAACATCAATGGGCTGAACAGGCAGTATTGAATTCCTAATTAAGAAATGGAAAAGAAGAGCAGTAGAAATAAATAGTATCTTGGAGAGAATACCTAGCTTAACTTTACGACTATCAAAGATATACAATATACAAATTATACAGATATACGCCCCAACGATTACTTACACTGACGAAGAAATATAACTGAAGCTTTAAGTAACAATAAAAGTATATGTATTCAGGGATTCTACAGTATTCACTGCCTTTCCTCGCTCGACCGTTTCCATTTCTCTCTGTTGTCCCATTCCCCATCGTTAAGGCCTCTTTTACTCATGACGTCATCTACTTCGTTCTTCCAGGATCTTCGGGGTCGTCCTCTTTTCCTTCTTTCTATGAGACTCCATTCGGTTATTCTCTTTATCCATCTGCTGTCGCTAGTTCTTCTTACATGTTCATACCACTTAAGTCTTTTTTGTTCTATATATGTTAATATGTCTGTTTCTATTGATGTTCTTTGTTTTATTTCGTCATTACTTCTTCTATCCATTCTTGTTACTCTGCAGAATCTTTGCAGGCATTCCGTCTCTGTTGCTACTATCTAACTGCTGGTTTTCTTGTTTATAATCCAATTTTCAGCCCTATATGTCATAATACTTGGCACTAATGTTTTATAAATCTGTGTTTTTGTCTTCATATTTAGGTGTCTATCCCACCATACTGAGTTAAGTTGTCGTATTGCTATTCTTGTTTATCCTAATCTTTGCTTGATTTCTTTCTCTGTTGTTGCCTTTTTCGTGATTATAAACCCCAAACATTTGAATTCATCCTTTCCTTTGATTGTTACGTTGTCATCAATCTGTAGATCTTCTATGTCTTCTTCACTTGTAAATAGGTACTCTGTTTTCGCGAGGTTAATATCTAGACCAGCCTTGGTATATTCTTCTTGTAGTCTCTTCATCATGTAACTGAGGTCTTCTTGGTCTTGTGCAATCATTACTTGATCATCTGCAAAGCTTAACGTATATAGATATTCATTTCTTACCGGTACTCCCATGCCTTTGCATTTTCTTTTCCATGTAGTCAAATATATTTTGAATAGGGTTGGAGATGTGGAACAACCCTACAGGAGCTCTTTTGTTGAGGTGTAGTCTCCTATGATTCTTATTCCCATTTTGATAGACACTTTATTTTCTTTATACAGAGCTTTTGTAGCTTCTATGAATTCAGTCTGTATTTCTAATTTGTACATTGCCTTCCATAATTCCGACCTTGGTACAGAGCCATACGCATCAGGCATCTCAGGTCCACTCTATTTTTTGCTTTTTTCTTTAACAACAATTATTCCATTGTGTATATGTGGTCTATGTATGATCTTCCTGCCTTGAATTCTGCCTGATCCTCCCCGATTTTGCCTTTTATCGTTTGCTCTATCTTTTTTCGCAGTATCTTTCCATAAATCTTTCTATTAATGATGTAACACTTCTAGTTTTTCCTTCCTAGTTTTTGCATTGTTTTCTATCTCCTTCCTTAAATAAAGATGTTATATAGGCCTTCGTCCATTCCTTTGGGAGCTGTTCTCCATTTATGGCTTTCTGAAATATCCATTTAATCATCTGGTGTAATTTTGAGATGCCTCCATTTCCCTATCTGTTATTTCTATTTCTTGTTGTGGGGATCTGCTTCGTCTTCGCCTATTTTCTTTTCCAATAAATTGTGGTCTTTGTTCTCTTAACAGTTCCTTGCAATAGTCCTTTCATTCTTTGACCTTTATATTTCCCAATTTAATTTTTTCTTTTGAGTTTTGTTTTAATCCTTCCAGTACTTTTCATGACTCCAAAGTTCTTGTACCTCTTACGTTCAATATTTAAACAGGTTCTTTTCCATTCTTCATTCTTTTGTTGTATTATTTTTTTTACTTCTCTATCTTTTGCTCTATATTCTTTATAAACTTCATCGTTGTTTGTAGTCAGCCAATTTCTGTATAGTTGCTTTTTTTTCTATAATTATTCTTTTTGTTGATTCATTTATTTCATAATAGTGCTGTTTGTTTGTTATATGTTCTTTCTCTTCAAGGGCTTCGAATTCTGCTTGTTTTATACTCGTCTTTATATGTTCGTATATTTACTCGATGTGGCCGTATCTGAATTCTATTAATTTTTGGTCTAGACGTTGTTTGTATAGTTCTCTTATTGATTGTTCTTGGAGTAGTTCTATATTGTATTATTTTTCTCTTATAGTGTTTAACGTTTCTTCTGCAGGGGGATCTTGCTATGTTTCTAATTAAATCCCTTTTTTGCTGTCAGTAGTTTATGGTCAGTTCCACATTCTGCTCCTCTTCTGACTCTTATATCTTTTATCTTTTTATTCTGGTATCTTGTTTGACTCTTACGTAGTCTATTATCGATTTCAGCTTTCGTGTTTCTTGCGTCCATGTATATTTATGATTATTTTTATGTCTGAAGAATTAGTTGGTGATTTTTAGGTTGTTTAGTTCGCATAATACTAAAAAGAATGCCAGATAATCGAGCTGTAAGAGTAGTCCAGAGATGGAAGCCCCAAGGTAACAGAACAAGAGGAAGGCTCCGTAAAAGATGGATAGACGACGTAGAGAGGGATCCTAAAACCATGAACATCAGGCAGTGGTGAAGGAAAGTATCCATCAGGGCAGAATGGAAGAACATTTTTCAGCAGGCAAAGACTCACTCACTCTCAATATCTCCCCACTACTTTATCGTTTTATTTCCTTCCAGTTCTGCCGTTAAGGTCTCCTGTTATAATTATCTCCACGTTCTTCTTGATTAGCTCTATTTAGTGTTGAAGTTGGTCCGTGAAACTTTCTTTTTTTACTGTCGGGGAATCGTCTGTTGGTGCATATATTCCGAGTATCACTGTCTCTTTACCGTATATGTCTATATGCATTTTAATTATCTTCTCGTTGATTGGCTCCCATGTTCTAACCCTGTTCTTTCACTTATTTTTGATTAGTATTTCCACTCCTGCCTTTGCCCTACATTCCTTATTAACGCCGCTCCAGCAGTGGATATGGTCTTCTATTGTTTCCGTTCCATTTCCCCTCTTTTTGGTTTCTGTTGTTACTAGTATGTATATAGTATACTTGGTCACTTTCGTCGCCTTTTTATTCCATCCTTGTATTATTTCACGTTGCACATATGAATGTTTTATCTGTTCTTCGTTTTGATTTTTGGTTAAGTTTTGATAAGACTGGGTCTTCCGAACTCTTCGCAATATTACCTTGGAGGACCTTTTCTTCAGCCGCCCATTCTGGATCAGACGCTGTTGGTTCTTCCGTCCTCTCGACCATTGTGACTTTTCCAGCCATCCTCTGCTCTTGAGACCGTTGACCGGTTTTCACCTGTACCCCAGGCAGGGACCCTCACAAAGTGCTATTAGCCAGGTCAGCTAAACCTTGGTTTTTTTTTAGAGGTGTTACTCCTCTGTTACTCCTCTTTATCCGGGCTTGGGACTGGCTGTATCGGTTATAGTGCTACTCAATCTCAATTTTCCCCATACCCATACAGGCAGAGTTACAATAAAAGTACCTTTAAAAATAAAAACAATAAAAGTACCTCTAAATATTTAATTGGTGACTTTAATGCCAAAGAGGGAAAGGGAAACTGCAGGGAACAATTCAAGTATACAGTAGGTGAGAGAAACGAAACGAGAAAAAGTCTGGTTCAGTTTGCATACTACTAAAGCATGCCTTTTACAAATCCATTCTTTAAGATTATTCTTATTATTCTTTAATACAAAATCATTCATTTAAAATTCGAACAGAAAATAGATTTTGGTAGCACCAAATGGAACCACTCAGAACGAAATTGACTTCATGTTAACCAACAAGTATGCTACAATAAAAGATATGCGTGTAATTAATAAATTTCAGATGGGCAGCGACCATACACTAATCAGATTAAAAATTGTTCTAGATCTGAAAGTAGACAGAATAAAATTAATTATAAAACCAACAGTAACCTGTATAAAATATTAACAATCTAAAAGAAAACTCTGATTACTACCAAAAGAAAATTGATGAATGATTTCATGACCAAATCGGCAGCTCTTAATTAATGGAAATCATCCACAGAAATCGGAGGCACGCAACAACAAAACGAACATATTAAACTGTTTGATAAATCCAAAACAAAAAAATGAAATTAAGTAGAAACTTACAGAGAATAAAATACACAGAACTTTGTAAGACAACAAGAAAAAGTATTAAAGAAAACAGAAGAAAGTGCAATGATAGACTGGTAGAAAATGCAATCAAAAACAGAAAAAACCTATAAGAAAACAAGAAAATAATTAAAGCATTGGGAAGAAGCAAATCCTTGCTCTAACAAACGAAAATAGCAGAATTACAGACATGAATGAAATAATACAACTCACGACTAAATTCTACAGCGAACTATACAAAGCCCCTGAAACACTTAAAGAAGCAATCAGTAACCAAGAAAATGTACTGGAAGTTCTTCCGGAAGAAGTAGAATCGACAATTACAAAAATAAAAATCGGGAATGGATGACATAACAGTGGAACTACTAAAATAAGCTGGGAAAAAATTCTGGAAAATCTTAGCAGGCATATTTACGAACTACCTATGATCAAGATGCATGCCAGACCACTGGAATACAGCAAATATAATTCTCAATTATAAGAAAAATGGCCAAAAGGATATCAAAAACTACAGACCTATAAGTCTACTACCAATCATATAAAAGATATTCACAAAGATCATCAACAACAGATTAACAAACGCATTAGATGATTCACAATCAAGACAGCAAGCTGGCTCAGAAATGGATTCAGTACCATGAATCATATTTATACGCTTCGAGAACTAGTAAGTAAAGCTAAAGAATATGAAAGGCCACTAGCATTAACCTTCATAGATTTCAAGAAGGCTTACGATTCTATATATCCCAGGCAGTAATAAAAGCGACTAGCAAATTTATACAGACAAGCAATAGCTAAGGTAAAAAATTTATGAAAACAGTCCAGAATTTCCTACTACCAGAGGTGTCCTACAAGGAGAAGCAATATCGCCAAAGCTCTTGACTGCAAATCTAAAAAATATATTGGGCAAAATGAACTGGCAGAACAAAGGCCTATCCATCGACGAAGAATGCCTCAGTATCTAAGATTTGTAGACGAAATCGTTCTGATTGCTAATAATCCTGTAGAACTGCAAGAACTTATAAGCGACCTCAATGCAGATAGCAATAAAGTTGGCCTAAAAATTAACTTGACAAAAACAAAAACCATGTACAACTAGCCAGTAGATATCCAACATGTAATAGTAAACAATACTGCAATTGAGACAGTAGACGAGTATGTATACCTGGGACAATTAATACATAAATCTAGCTTCTTACTCCCAGAAATCAACAGAAGAATGAAACTGGCTTGGGCATCTTTCGGTAGAAATGCAGTTATATTCAAATCAAAGATGCCGCTCTACCTGAAGAAAAAAGCATTTGATCAGTATATACTACCAATCATGACGTACGGTTGCGAAACTTGGACGCTAAAGGTAGAGATAATAGCGAATTTCAAAGTCATTCAAAGGTCATTGGAGCGAAGCATGCTAGGTATAATAAAGAGAGATCGAAAAAGAATAGAATAAATCAGACAGAAAACCAAGAATCCATAGAAATAAATCTTTAAAATGGCAGTGGTCGGGACATTTATCGAGAACTGACAATAGATTCTCCACTAGAATTACAGTGTGGTATCCAAGAGGCGTCAAGAGACTATGATGATAATGACGATTTTTGTATATAGACATATATAAATATAGATATATATATATACATGTATATATACATATATATATATATATATATATATATATATATATATATATATATATATATATATATATATAAATTAAGGATCACTCAGAAGAGTGGTGGGTTTTTTCGGTTAAAAGGTGGAGAAAAAAAGACAAAGTTGATGGCTACTTCATCTATTTATTGAACACGTTTCGCTTTCTTAATAAGAAAGCATCATCAGTTCATCTAAAAAGAATAATATGAAAAAACCACACAAGCATGGAAAAGTTGACGTTGATGGCGTGATTGTCTTAATTGAACACCATTTTACCGGCAGCATTCAAGAAGCCAGGAGTGGTAATTACATTATACATTAAATTATTTAATTTCAATATTAATTAATATAATAATGCTACCTAAAGTAAAAATTAAATCATAACCATTGCTATATTGTTGGAAGTGCTTCTTTGATTTTCTTAGTTTGTTCATTCACTTTTTTAATGTTTTTTTTTTAACTTATACATTTATATAAAAAAACAAAACCACATGTTCTTTTTGCTGTGCTTAGTTTGAACAAATTGTTAACTTATCTAGTTCAATTATTGTTTATACATCATAATCGTATAATGTCCATTTACTTAAGTGTCTTTACAACTTTGTTATCACTGACTGCTACATATCTTTTTAAGGTAACACATGTAACAACTTTTCCATGCTTGTGTGGTTTTTTCATATTGTTCTTTTTAGATGAACTGATGATGCTTTCTGATTATGAAAGCGAAACGTCTTCAATAAATAGATGAAGTAGCCATCAACTTTGTCTTTTTTTCTCCACCTTTTGACCGAAAAAACCCACCACTCTTCGGAGTGATCCTTAATTTATATTGGATTGACGGTCGTACTTCTTTTCTCGATATATATATATATATATATATATATATATATATATATATATATATATATATATATATATATATATATGTATATATACATTTATATATATATATATATCTATATTTATATATGTCTATATACAAAAATCGTCTGTCTGTACGGTTTGTACTGTATAGATATAATTGCGTCTAAACTAAAATGTAAAAATTATTTTTATACACTCCAAACGACAAAGATATTTAACTAATTTGGAATGCTAAACGCCCTGCCTCAGTGATTGATATTCATGGGAAATGTCTGAAACTATAATAGAGGACATTGAATCTATTAACATCTTAATGAATGGCAACAACATAACAGATTTGTCGGCTACTTTTTCGGAATGTAATTACGATGCTTATTTGACAATTAACTCGTACTTGAAACAATTTGTTGCCGTCTTTGCGCGAATTAATAGCAACTGCTTGATGCTTTTTATTGCTTTTAATTATTACAGAAACAGTTTCCACCAGATGATTGATGTAGCCGAACATTCTTGCCACCTTCCTTATCGTACGAGTATAAAACTTTAAGTAAATTTATCTTTTCTACGTTATTCATAAATAATAAAAGTAAATTAATTTAGACAACTATAATTTATAAAGTTAGTGTGTTAGTTCCCTATTGCACAGTATTTCTAATACAATGTGGAATCACTAAGAAGAAGCACTATTTAATTTTAATAGTACATTGTATTGGGGGTTTATAAGCCGTGGTCTGGAACTATTACTTCCCGACGTTTTGTCTGCAGCTGTAGCAGGCATTATCAAAAACAAAACATTCTATTGCCTCCTCGTTTGATAACTGATAAACTTTCTCCAGTTTCTGTGTTATTTGTAGCCGTCGTAAGCAGCCTCAAAAAGGAAAACCAATCTGACTCGGAAAATTACAGGGAAATTAGTTTATTAATTAAACACAACACTAAAATTACCAACCAAAGTGACAACAAATAAACTGAATAAAATTATAACACTAGCATAAGAACAACAAGGTTTTAGGTCGGAAAGATCATCCGCCCACGCTATATTTATAATGGGGCAACTGCAAGAGAAATCATTAGAATACAATAAACCAGCAAATCCATTTATCGTGGACCTTAAGAAGGTATTTGACCAGGTCCAATTAAAGGACGTTATCCACTTATTGTAAGCAACAGAGACACCTCTAGGAATAATCAAAACGATCAAAAATATCTACCAAAACCCACACAATAAAAGTAAAAGTGGAAGAAGAACCAACCGACCCTATTAAAGCTGGCAAAGGGATAAGACAAAAGATTCTCTGAGTTCTCTATTGTTCAACCTGATTATGGATGAAATAATAAAAAAAGTAAGAACTAAAAAAGGATACCAAATGCGAGAAAAACAACTTAAAATAATCTGCTATGAAGACGATGCAATACTACTCTCTCAAAGTGAAGATGATTTGCAACGTATGTTGCACCAATTTAATATAACCGCCAGAAAATTTAACATGTTAATTTCCCCAACAACGACAAAATGCATGGTTATAACAGCAAATTTACTAAGATGTAAATTGGAGCTGGAAGGTCAGATCATAGAACAAGTGATGGAGTTTAAATATCTAGGCATCACATTATATAGCTACAGAAAGCTCGAAACTGACCTGGAAGATCAAGTGAATAGAGCGAACAGAGCCGCGGCTGCCTGAATGAAACAATATGGAGAAATAATATTAGAAAAGAAGTGAAAGGCATAATTTACAAAACAGTCATCAGACCAATAATGGCATACGCAGGAGAAACACGGTCTGACACAGAGAGGATAAAAATGATGTTAGAAACAGCAGAGATGAAAACACTTAGAAAAATTGATGGTAAGACGTTATGGGACAGAGCTAGAAGTACAGATATACGACGTAGATGCAAGGTGGAGATCATCAAGAACTGGGTAAGAAATAGAAGTGTAGAATGGAACGATCATATAAGCCGAAAGAAAACAAATAGAATAGTAAATACGGCAAGAGATGTTTCCCCAATAGGAAGACGAGCAGTAGGAAAACCACGAAAACGATAGAACGACAACTTACTGGAGGCACATTGAAAAACAGACAGAGTCATATCCACATAAACAGAAAAAGAAGAAATAAGCAGTCTGGGATATGTCGGTTTGTTCGAAGCTGTATTGTATTATTGTATTTTCCAATACCTGGGAAGCATTCCTTTATCAGCCACGTGGAAAGTCGTCCGATGGGAGAAATCAGCAAAAACTCTACACAGAAGAACTCGATTAATAATAAAAATATGATAAAAATTTTCTTTTTAAATCTCTTTTAATAAATTAAAGCATTTTGAATAAAATCTATATGTCAATCTGTATATAACCTAAAACTAAGGACTTACAAAGTTTTATTTATACAATGTGGTCCTTAAGTAATTGTACAAAAAGAAACTGTAGATTCTACACTTTAAAATATTACGATTTAAGCCAAATTGCTTTAATAAAATGTTGATATTAAGAAAGATACAGGGTGTTAAAGTTCAAAATTAAAATTTTATTTTTCGCTATAACTTTTATGTTTGTAAACATTTATGTATAAAAATTTACAACGAAGTACTTTTAAATATGAAAAATTATAATTTGATGCATACTTTAATGTAACTGATAGAGGGCGCCACTTATGTCACATATGTGGTATAAATTTGCACCTAACTTTTTTGCTCTTTAAGTTACCTGTATTTGGGATAAAAAATATTAGAGATAAATTATTTTAACAAACAAAAGGTATACTTGTTAATAACTTTAAAACTCAACAGTTTTCGAGATAATCGCATTTTAAAAATCAGCTGCATAATTATGAATTTAAGGCAATTACTCCAGGCAACGAAGGAAAAATAGACAAAAACATTAATACTTCTGAATTTTGGTATAAAATACCTTTAACTAAAGTTATTAGTTAACGAAATATTAAATAAAATAAATATATCAGCAGGATAATTAATAATAGGATTTGACAAAATAGCAGAATAATAGGATTTTACATCAAACATTTTACGTTTTATGTTAAATTAAGGTCATAATCAGAACATTTTGTTTACAAACTAAATTAAGAAATAGCTAACATAACTTTTTGTCAAAGTATGTGTTCGATATGTTCACCATTTTCACTAATTCATTTGTCAATATATTCCATAAAAGATCGTCTCATATTAAATAACATCATTGGTTCTAAAGAAACTGCTGCAGTATTTATTTCTTCCCATAGTTGGTTGCGAATATTTATGGAATTCTTATAGACAAGTTGTTTTAATGCGCTCCATATACCAAAATCAAGCGGATTAAATTCGGGGATACGTGGTGGCTATAATGTATAATGGATGAATATATTATTTTGGATACATATCCAAATCTTATGGTATATTATGGAACTACATCTTATTTGTCGCAGAAGTTAAATAATGTATTAAACTGTGATGTATCTGGTTCATTGGTTACTTATATACACACGGAATAACCTATCGATGACATTACTTATTTATATGATTACGTTACAGCTTACGAGTAACTATAATTACATCTCAAACAAATGGACTATTATGATTTACAAAGAACTAATATTATGCTGAACTAAATTGTCTGTGTGTTTACTATATTTATAACAATAGCGGTTATTAGGACAACGATGATGTTTTTGTAAAAATGCTGAATCTTTAAGGTTAGATTTGTAGCAAAAGTATTATGAAACAAGACACATATGTGTTATTCAATACCTGTGCTTTAGTTTCTAATTGTTCTAATAAAAATGGGTAAACAATTTACGTAATGAACAATAAGTGTGGCGCCCTCTATTAGTTACAGTAAAGTAAGTATAAAATTATAATTTATCCTACTCAAAACCATTCAACTAAATTTTTGTCCAAAAATATTTACAAACTTAAAAGTTATAGCGAAAAATATAACTTTTAATTTCCACTTTAACACCCTGTATCTTTCTTAATATCAACATTTTATTAAAGGAAATTGGCTTAAATCGTAATATTTTAAAGTGCAGAATCTACGTTTTCTGTTTGTACAATTACTTAAGGACCACCCTGTATATTGTTATATGACAAACGGTGATTGAAAAACTGGTTGAAGGTATATATTCCGGATTTGTTGCGAACTAATTATCCAGCCTGCTTATAACACGAATATCCAAAAGTGGAATGCTATTGTTATCATTAAGTTCAAGGTGAATTCTTCTGCACTCGGATTATTATTTATCTACTTTAAAAATGGCCTACACTTAGTGTAAAGCAAAATAAAAATGTGAAAATTGTTGTAGAAAAAATCGCTGAATGTCAAAAACAATGCGATACTTTTTTAAAAAATAATATTTTTGGCACAGATCTTTATTGAAATTAAACACAATAATTTATTTTAATTATAACAAAAATTAACTAAATAAAAAAACAACTATATAAAAAAAAAACTTAAATAACACTACATAAAAAAAACTGATAAATTTTGAGGAGGAAAAAACATAAAAACACTTAAAATTATCATAATCACTACCAGTAATAATAAATACATTATACACAAGTTAAAGCAATCAAGTTTTATAACGTTCTGATGTATGGTACCGTTCGAAGCAGTCACCAAAATGTAGTCCAGGCTTATGGGTTCAAGTGTCACAAATCTACCTAGTTTCCCGCCTGTCGCCTAGTAGAACAAACCGCACAGTCTTTTTTCTTCCCATTATTTTGGCGTATAATATGTAGTTTACCATTTAGCCACTATTCTGTATCTACAGATGATGGTCTGCCAGAACTTTTCGACCTCTGCCGAAAGATTTTTGTCAGCTTGTTAATTAATTCCCGAACAAACTTTAGATGTGTCATTGGTGTTTTGTTTGTGCTCTGATGTGAAATTGTATATATTAAATAAGCATTGACTCCAGTTTTATGTAATAAATATGCTGATACTGGGACATTTCGAGTCACCAAAACAATAACTTTCGCCACCACTTCAAGACTTCCTTAGGAAATAATATGACGCCGAATAAGAGTCTGATAATGACGCCGAATAAATTAATTGTAATTGACCACCTCATTTGGCTTATTTATAACTTGTAAGTTATCTCCACGTACTCTGTGCTGTTGATAGGCCGTGTTTCTGCAATATCTCACGAAGTAAATGTGGTAACGACTGTTTTATCTTTTTATGCCAATAACATTAAATTACCTGATCTGCATAAAAGGTGTTATCTTGGTAAATGTTGGTTTTTTGATTGAATTAGATATACATTTGCAGTTGATTTGAATAGTGTATGTCAAATCAACATTTGTTTTAACAACGGCTCTGCAAGTGGCAAGCTTGTATAGTATATATCTCTTTAAAAATGATATCCTTTACATATTGGATTATTGTCCAATCAATTTTGATAAAGATTTAACACAATCCTTGTACTTACACGTAGATCAGGTCTCTGTGAATCTTCTGAAGTAGAGCTTCCGTAGTAAAGCAAAATTGAATAAACATAGCCGGTGTTAGGATCCGTAATTACATAGGTACATTCTGATCCCCTATTTTGTAGGCTTGTTAGGCATGTAAGTTAAAACTAATATTACCCTTAAATCCAACAATAGATTCGTCAATCGTTATCTCTTTTGACTGAATTTTACCTTTAAATCCAGCAATAGATTCGTCTACTGATATCTCTCTTGATTGAACAAAATGCTCGTTGAACTGATTGTCCAGTTGATCTAAATAGTGGCTGACTTTCTGAGTTCAGGTCCTAAGAGTTTGGTTACTTGGATCGTTTTGATACAAGTGGATCGTCCAAAAAATTTGTAAAAATCATTCCCTTCTAAATATGCTACTAAGAATTGTTATGTTATCGTTAAACTGTTGTAACCAATACTCTTGGATATTAGATACGGTTATCGTACCCATATTTAGGACAACACCAATAAATGCAGTAAATTCTTCTACAGTAGTATCTATCCACGTACGCCATGTAGAACGTTTTGACAACCTTTCTGTGCTATTTTATGTCTAGCATAATTATTTGTTTGTTCCACTACCGAAAAAATCTATAGGTTTTCTACAGGTACCTGGAATTTGTGGTCCTACCATTTTATCTCTAGAAGCAAATAATAAAATTGTGTCTGGTACCAGATCCTGATATGTAACGTCCTGCAACGGTCCTAAATGACTAGGTTTTGTTAAAGTCTGATCTTTTCCACTACTGCTGGAACTTTATGGTAAACGTATGGTTCTCTGTCGTTTAGTACTTAAAATATCACTAACACTACTAGAGTAACTTTCTTAACTGACAGTAAAACTATCCAATATATTATTTTCAGGTGAGTCAATATACAACAGTCATTAATCGGGAGTTTTGGTGGTCGCCGAAAATGAATATCTCGCAAAACAGGTAAACAAAATAGGTATATCGATGGAAGGCAACCATTTTTACGTATTTCTGACTATTAGTTGTCTTCAGTACGGTGCAGCCAAGTTAAGAAAGGAGCATGTTAACTTGGGAATGCATCACGACAGGAGCAATGCGATAAAATTTGTGGCATTAGAGTTAGAAGACCCTGATGGTTTCTATGGCAACAACTGACAATGAAATTCACTATGTCAGGCGTCTTTACGAGTGTCCAAACAAGGATCAAGGAAAAACTAGCAAAATCCTGTTTGTGCCTTGTACAAACTATTTTCTCAATCTGTGGGAAGTTCATGCATTTGCAATTAAACCTAGCTGTGTAACGGTTTTTGCAACTTTGGAAAGTGTATATAATTTCTTCCCGTAATTTCCACATAGATGGGGTATTTAAATGAAAGTAATAGGTGTATCTATAAAACAGCTATCTGACACTAGATGGAGTGCCAATCACGAAGCTGTAAAACTTATTTCGAAACATTTTAATAAATTATTGTAAGTTTCAGAAAAATTGTGTGACGCCGAGGCAAATATTTTTCGAAGTTGTGCTGAAACTTTACTCTCCAATATTTGTGATTTCAAATTTCTTGGATTTCTTCATTTATGGGGGTACATTTTGCAAGGAATAAACAGTCCAATGAGGTTTTTACAGACGAAGTGTTTAAGCCTTTAAAACATCGTAATAAAACTTCGAAGTTTGAAAGTCTTTCTGGAAGACAGTCGATAAGACTTGGTCAGGAAAGATCTCCAGTTTGATGTAAAGAAATGGAAATCTTCTTAAAAAAAAGGAGAAGCAGAGGAAAATGCCAGATTATTTCTCGAAGATAGCACTAAAAGACGTATGCTTCAATGTTTAGACAAGCTACACCAAGAGCTTTAAACTAGAATGTAAACAATGGAGACTGTATTCCAAAAATTCAAAATCGTCCAGATCGAGTATTTACTCAATGATTGTGACACAGAATTCGATAAGCAAGAAATTGTTAATGAAATCAAAAGACTTCGATACCATATAAAAGCTGCAACAATAAATGAAGAGGCCAGAAATTAGACTACATTGAAGATGGCACAGTTTATTCTTGATATGGATCTGATGGAATCTGTTCCAAATGTCTTTGGAAAAGTATGTGTCTCTATTGCTTCTAATGAAGGGACTTTTTCAAAACCGAAACTCATAAAAAGCTATTTTTGATCCACAATGAGCCAGACACGGCTAAATAGTTTGGCAATGCACTCAATTAAACGTGAAGTAGCAAACAACATCAACTTCAACAAAGTAATCAAACAATTTTCAGAAATAAAAATAAGAAAAAAAATATTTGTAAGTAAAAACTTTCAAATAAATTAAAGTATGAATATTAACAAAATAATCTTGTGTTATCAATATTAACCCTTACTTTAATGTTTGGATGATGAATAAAATCAAACCAGATTAATTTAATTAAAAGTAATTTGTAGCATAGCATAGGTAAAAATTTTATTATATTTAATCTTTAAATTTCAAACATATTGTATTTATGTACTTCCTATATGGAGGTAAGTCTTAGCTTTTTCTTATATTGAGAAGAGTGGCCTCTTTGGTTACTTCCGCCCCGGACGTCCCGAATTGTAGTTACGCCAATGGTCGAATCCATCACATACCTACTTTGTCAATTGACTGAGTCAATATGCGGTCTCTCACTTCAGTGATAGAGTGTTTGTGTTTACTGCCCTTTTGATGTAATATACTTTTATACTATACTTATACAAAATCTGAGCTTCATTTTTTATTAGTTTATATCTGCAATGGTCATAATAAAAATACCAACTAAATAATTTCTTGGTCAAATTGTTTGTTTATTTTTTTTAAATTTTCTACTCTTATTCATTTACTTTGGAATAGATCTTCCTGTCATAAAATTGTGCTATCATCATTATGCTTTTTTACTATTTAAGATCAAATAGAAATTGAGTAAATTGATAGTAGTTATATACTTCCAACATGAACACACAAATGCTTTTAAAAACACATTATATCACGTTTTACATACAAGCGTAGCCGTCTACCTCTCAACCGATAAATATGAAAAGTTCCTGTTGCAAATTCAAAGAAATTGACTTCGAGTTGCACATTGCCATCATTCTATTATGTCGACGTGACGGCTCTGCATCTGAAACCTACTTGTTGCCGAGTGTTTTATCATTTCTTCCCCTTTATGCTACGTTCCGAGCATCCTTCACTTTCCAATCTCATCAGCATCAAGTGCAGCCCCTCTGTGGTTTCGTAAACTAAAAGGATATTCATAACCGTAAAAGGGAAATGTAGCTATTCGAAAAAAAAATAAAGTATGTTAAATTATTTAGACATCTCTAGTTTACTCTCAGACTCTTTGTTGTAATAAGATAACATATAAATTATTAGAATTTTCTGAAGCTGTTTGTGGCATCTCAGTTTTGAAAGTGTAAAATAATAATATTATTGACACTTTGGCTTGCAAATAACAAACCTTTCCCAAATATTAAAATAAGAATGTTTTATTACGTTACAAAATGTCCTTAAAATAACGTCCTAATATTTCATCTTCTAAATGTGCCTATATTCTAGAGATGTTGGCGACCAATTGACCCATCTTATTCTATTCACAGCAGCTCTAAACAGATCAGTTGACGTTAGACCAGTCCACTTCCTAAGATTCATCCAGCCAGCTAGGATATACGTCTACGTCCAGAGTCTTGCCTTGTAGAATCAACTGTAGAAGTCGGTATTTATTATTAGGCATGATGTGGCCGAAGTAAACCAATTTTCTGTTCTTTGCTGTGTTAACAATTTCTTTGCCTTCTCTTAGCCTCTGGATAATAGTTATGTTACTTATGTGGTGTATATATGAGACCCTCAACATACGTCGAAAGCACCAAATTTCAAATGCCTCTTATCGTTTTATGGCATCTTCTGTAAGGCTCCAGCTTTCTGCACCATAAAAGAGGACAGTAAAGACGTAATAAGTAATAATTCTTATGCGTATATTGATACTTAAAGATAAGTTGCAGAGAATCTTCCTAAGGCTGTTAAACAAACTTCTGACTTTTTCAATACGAGTTTTTATTTCATACCTGTGATCACAAGTATCCAATATTGCAACCCAAATGCATATTTTTTGCACCCTTTCTAACGGTGTATCGCCTATTGTAATTTGAACGTTTATGTTGGTGTTCTTACTAATGATCATTATTTTTGTCTTTTTTCAATTTAGTTTTAGGCCGTATTTTGTTACATGTTTCTACAACGTTATCGATTATCCTTTGGAGTCCCTACGCAGTATCTACCAGCAACACTGTATCGTCTGCATATCTAATATTGTTTATAAATTGGCCATTAACAGCAATCCCATCTTCTGATTCGTCCAAGACCTCCCTAAAGATGGTTTCAGAGTATATTTTAAACAATGCCGGTGATAATATGCAACCCTATCTAACTCCTTTTTCAACTGTGAAGATCTCGGACAGTTCATTGTCTAATCGTACTGTTGCTTTTTGTTGGACATTGGGATCAGTCTTATATTCTTACTATTGAGTACTGATGTTTTTAGGATGTCGATTAATTTCCCATGTGGGACTTTATCAAACGCAAGAGAGGTTCGTCTTTGTATGTGGGTATATTTTATTTTATAAAAACCCTTAAAAGGGGAACATTAAAAGCACGAACGTTTTCAGAACAACAGTTCCATCATCAGGTTAAAATACCTAAAATAAGTATAAACCATTTAATTACAGCAAACGTGGTTTAAAATTTTGACTAAGGTTAAAAAAAAAAACAATAAAATGGTTATACTTACAGGTTACCATGCCTGAGCCACCAAAATATTTGGGTAAAAACCCTTTAAAATGAAATGTGTTACCAAAGATTGTACATGATGTTGATAATATTATATGATGTTTAATATTTTAATTAGATTTTACTTCAGGTAACATACACCCATGCTTAAGTGAGTTTTTTAAAAGATTAAAAAACTTTTATGATGTTAAAATGATAACAGCAATCCAGGTGTTGGGATTTAAAAATTTTTCTATAATTATTTAATATTGGATATAAAAGATGTAAATTACTGGTGTTGTTGAAGGTCATGTTTAAGAGGATGACGTATGCATTAGGCAGCTTATGTTACTCTTTATCGTATGGAGTGTGGTCTAAAAGGTGTAATTTGTGGCGAATTAGCTGAAACATATGGAAATGTCATTTTATGTTGCTTACATCTAGGACAAGGAAAAATAAATAGTATATATTTGTAGCTAATGTAAGACTTCGTATGTAGATGAAATTGTTTAATACTGCTTGTATCGTAAAAATTTTAATATAAGTGAGTCCAATAGATTGAGAAAAGGGATTGAAAATCTTCCGGCTGAAGGAATTAAAGTTATAATATATGTGATTAAATTTAAAAATTTGGAAAGGCTGAGATCCTCAGAGACCTGGCAGGAATAAAAGTAAATGAAAAGACTAAAGAATAAAGGAGAGTGGGTTAAAGGGAAATGAATGAGTTAATCAATCATCTCTAATTCAACAAAATTATACCCACATACAAAGACTAACCTCTTTTGTTATACGTGGTATACAGCCAGCTACAGGAATTATTTTCCTTGTGGATTTTTATCAAATGCCTTCTCGAAATCCATAATAAAACATACATATACATTGCAGTTGACATCCCTGGCTCTCTGTATGAGAACTTGCAAACTAAAAAGTGCTTTCCTCGTTCCGAGTCCTGCTCTGAATCCAAATTGAACTCACTCAGCTGTTTTTCTAATTTGGTATATATGCGCGAGTGAATGATAGTAAGGAGTACTTTAAGTACATGGCTCATCAAACTAATCAATCGATGTTCTTCACATTTTCTAGCATTGGCTTTTTTAGTAAGTGGAATGAATATTGATAGTAGCCAGTCTTTTGGTAAATAACCAATCTCGTAGATGTTGTTGAATAGCTTCGTAAGAGCTGTGATTTGGTGTGCCTCTAATAGCTTAAAAATTTCACCATTCACCTCATCAGATCCTGGTGATTTCTCATCTTTAATCCGCTTAACAGCTATAGTTACTTCTTTGGTATTTCTAAGACGTAGGAATTGTTTATTTCAGTCACATTTCGTGCTGCATCTTCGAATAATTCTTGCATATATTCTTTCCATCTTCGTAATTTATCTTCAATGGTAGTCAAAATCTGGCCTTTAATATCTACAACTATGCCTGTATTGCGTTATTTTCTGGTGTTCTGTACTTCTTTATTTTTTTGTGCATATGGAAATCGTCATGTTTGCGTTGTAGTGTTTCAATTTCTGTACATTTCTTCGTCAGCCATGCTTCTTTTGCTCCTTTTATCTTCTTTAGTATAGTCTTATGCAACTTTTTGTATTTGTTGTCATTTCTACCTTTGAATTTTCTTCGCTCTTCCATCATCTGCAATATTTTATCTGTCATTAATCTATCCTAACAATTACACTTACTTAATTGCCTCAAAATCATCTCTAAAATATATTCTTTCCATTCTGTGGCCAAACTCATTAGACAAGAATTGCACAATTTAAATCAACGAAACATTGCGTTCCTGTGGGTGCCATCTCATATTGGAATCACTGTAAACGATCTGGTAGATAAATTTGGTCAGGAAGCCTTAGAGGACGCAACTAATAAGATCTATCCAAAAACTCCTTATGATATTTCCACAGTAAAATAGTGACATATTGAATAGCAGATGGCGCAAAAAATTACTTTACATAAAACCAACATTTCAACCATGGTCTGATAGTGTCACTAATCGTTCTTCTCAGGTGATCATCACTCGACCGCGGCTTGGTTATAGTCGCCTTACGCACGGACATCTGATGACACGAAATCCCCAAGCGAAGTGTTATGTTTGCAAAACCCGGTAACAATAAAACGTCTTGTAGTTAAGTACGAGTTAAACTCGCCAATAAGTTTTAACCTGAAACTCAAGATTAAATAGACTAAACAAACATTTGTCTCAAAAACATAAGAAAAACACAAAAACACGTCAGAAAACATATTAGCAAATTATCGACAAAAAACTATAAAAATTGACATATCTAACCATCTAACCATAATCTGCAAGAAAAGGTTATATATTTCTTTCTGTTTTACTTAAAGTAACACTACAAAATTATGTTAAATTTAAAAAAAAATGAGAAGAGTTATTGTTCCTAACAGCAAAAAACATTATCATTTTAAAATAATTACTCACTATATAGTTCGTTGACCTGTGATGACAGGGCCGTAAGCCTGGAACAGATGGTTCGTATGTATGATGTTGAAATATGATATCTTTACCTCTTCAGCAAAAATATTACTAAGGGTGGTTGACCCCGACGTGACATTAGGAGCTTATGAATAAATAGTATCGACCACAAGTGAATTGTCAGTGGGACTCAATAAGTAAACGAAAAAAAAAAGGATCTCTTAATATCGTAATTAATTAATAACGAACAGTAAACGACTTACCGCAAAATAGTGAGTTTCTTTAGATGGTAGCAACAACAAATTATACGTCTGAATGCATATTGAGATTCCAATATTAATTGGCAACTGACAACTAAAATGGGATGTTGCCTTTTTATAAATTAGACTTAAGCTTATTAATTTTTGGAAAGGGGATGTGTACTTTAGCCCGAAATATTCGTTCCCATAAGGAAATAATACGCTTTAGAACGGTTTTAACTAAAAACCAATAATTTATGAGGGATTATATATAATTAGTACTTGAATAGAGTGGTTTAAAAGATAACGTATTCGTTTATGATACAATATAGCGCCAAACATAATTTATTACGAAAAAGTTATTTTAAGGACAAGGGTCTTTTAAACACTCATTACGTATTCGAAGCGATAAAAAATAATAAATTTTCTAGGAATAGTCTTAAAAAAACGGGCCAATAATAGAAAAATTTACCATGCCAGAGTAGTCGTATTTGTGATATTAACTGCATATCAAATGTTGTTGGTTACTGTACATTTAATTAATATCTTATATAAGGAACCCAATATTGTGTAAACAATTGTAACGATAAGACTACCAGAGAGAATTGAAATACTATTATAAAAATAATACCTCAATCAACCATCGTCTATGCTTCGCCTAGCTCAGTATCTCAAGTGTTAGTTCGTCTTGTCTTAAACTAGGAATCAAAGCTGAACCCTTAGCTGATAGCTAAGGCTAAGCTAACTAATCATATTTATTAAAAACAGGAAACAATAAACCCTGCCAATGCTTAACAATGAATAAAGTGAGGGTGATACTTAAGGTAACGATGGCATCAATGGGCTACTTGTGTGGCCTCCTAATTAGACGGTTATGTCCTCCTGTGAGCTGTTGTTATTCCATGTGTGTGTGACCTCCCAATTAAGTGGTTAGGTCCTCCAATAGATTCGAAAAATTTTCATAATCCGGATAGTAAAATGATACGGCCAATTAATACAGCTAATAAACCGTGAATATGGTCGATAAATATAGCCAATAAACTAAAATATCAGAAACCGCTCGTATTAGAGACACATCAAAAAGGGTTTAATTTCCTTGCCATTTTACAAAATTACAATGAAACAAATAGCAGATGGCAAGGATATGAAAATGAAATGAAATATAACTATTATTACTAAGTTAAATTCTTTGTTAAGATTCCTATATGCATATAACTAGAAACGTGGTTTCGAAAGAAGTGAGGTTACGAATCTTGAGAATGCTGTCAGAAGTATAGATTACAATGAAAGTACTCATCCTAAGTGAATTCTGCAGATCTTAAAATGCAGCTTTAGTTGTTCGGTAGAATTCAAATCGATCGGACGTGTGTAAATTATCGGCGTTAATAGTATCGATAACAAAACTTTTTTCCTATTTGGTTTGTTGTTTTGCGATAAACAATTAATTTTGGTGAAACTATAGGTGTTTTTTCATAAAGATGAGTGAATTAAATGGGGGCAGCAAGCCCCCCGACCCTCCCCCTTATGATAAAGATGAAAATCAGGTTGGTATGATGGAATTTACAAATATGGAAACAATTTCACAAAAACAAGAGAACCAGAATGTAAGTACTAATTTAATGTCTAATTCTTTGGGAAAAAACGATAATGGTTCTAACGTTAATGAGAAGGTAAATAATAGACAGGTTTATTTATATACAAATAAAGATACCGGACCATATCATGTTTACGTAGAAAATTTCTCGGGATCTTTCACCGGTAAGTTAAATGCTTTAAGAGTTGGTGACATTATTCTTTCTGCGTTTCCTGAATTGGACTCAAAAATTACAAATATTGATTCTATTGGTCGTAATAGGATTAGGATTAAATTAACAGACTACAAAAATGCAAATTATTTAATAAATCAAAAAAATTCATCAGTATTTGTTAAAAATAACTTAGAATTGTATATACCTAAATTCATTCTGTTCCGACAAGGGATAATTAGAGATATTGATACAGAATTTTCTGAAGAATATGTAAAATCAAAAATTAAACAATATGATAGTCATTGTAACTTTGAAATTGTAAACGTTCGGCGAATTAAACGCAAACAGGAAGTAATTGAAAATGATTCAAAAAAAATAATTTACGTTCCCACAAAATCGTGTATTGTTTCCTTTAAATCTCAGATATTGCCGCGTTATATTTCAATAAATAAAGTTATTAAAGAGGTTGAGCACTATACACAAAAAGTTTTAATATGTTTTAATTGCCTCAGATATGGGCATTTAGGTAGTCAGTGTAAAGGTCGCCCAAGATGTGGTAAATGCCAAGAGTCACATAATACAAAAGAATGCCAAATAAATGACTATATCCCAAAGTGTTTCAGTTGCCAAGGAAATCACTATACAACAAATTTATCAGTGTGTCCAGAGTTTAAGAGACAAAAATTAATTAAGGAAGCTATGAGTTTCTCCAACATAAGCTTTTTTGATGCCAATAAACAGGTTCCCAAAACTTCCTATGCAGATATTTTAAATAAAAGCAATACGAGCCATCCATTTGACTTACTTGTTCAACCCACTTCTTCTACCTATTTACATTCTAGTTCTTCCTCTACTTCTGTTCAGAATATTCCAAAAGTCAACTCCTCTAGAAAACAATTTGCTTCCCATTTGCTTTATAACAGTAACTCAAACGAATTAAAAGATAAATCTAATAAAAGGCAAAGGCCAAATACTCCTGATCCATCTGAACAGATCAGAAAAGAAATTATTTCTCAGGTTAATGTTCCCAGTACTTCGGGAGGAATATTAAGTAGCCCTCAATACAAAAAAACAATTATCACAGATCGACAGTCAGAGGTCCTAGATCCTAGTATAATTAATGTAATTTTAGAATTGGTTATGAAAATTGTTAATTCTCTACAACAAACAAATAATTTAAATGTTTCTAAATCAGAAATCATCCAACTAATTAGTAAACATGTAAATCCAGATGTGTTATCAAATTCGCAGACCTAAACTCAAAATTAAATGTTTTGCAATGGAACTGTCGTTCGGCAGTTTCAAATAAAGTAAATTTAGAATTTTTACTCCATCAAAATCAAATTCATATTGCCTTATTATCGGAGACATGGTTTAAGCCTGGTTTGTATTATAACTTTAAAAACTTTAATTGCTTTAGAACAGATCGTATAGATGGATATGGTGGGTCAGCTATTTTATTGAAAACAAATATTAAATGTCAAGAAATTAGATTTAACATAAATATTCCTATTACATACACATGTATTTCCTTTAAACTACCATCAACAAATAAAACCATTCATCTTGTATCCCTATATAATGAACCGAAAAACAAAACTACAACACAGCAATGGCTATCCTTTTTTAAAATTATACCAAAACCCTTTATTTTGGGAGGTGACTTTAACGCGCACAATGTCGCATGGGGCTGTGAAGTTGATGACACATCTGGAAAATCATTGTTAGATGCTATCGAGCAGTGTAACCTTGTATTTTTAAATGACGGTTCACCCACCCTTGTTCCTTTAACCACACATTCACGAGCATCTGCAATAGACCTCACAATATGTACTCAAGATATTATAGCGCTACTGAATTGGAATGTTTTACAAGATCCCCATGGATCAAACCACCTACCCATTATCTTTTCAATTTATCACCCAAAGGGAAAAGAAACCCAGAGACTACACAAAATCTGGAATTTCAACAAAGCAGATTGGAATTTGTATTCATCACTCTTTACATCTCTAAACCAACCCAGGACGTATGGTGATCTAATTGAAAACTTCTACTTCTCAGCCAATACAGCAATACCACAATACACGAATATTACCAACAAACATCACATTCCAAAACCTTGGTGGGACAAAACGTGCCAGGAAACAGCCCGACGCAGAAAATTAACTTATATTAAATATAAGCAAAATCCCACAATAAGTAACCTAATAGAATACAAAAAGATGGACGCATTAGCGAAGAAAACCTTTAAGGAGAAGAAAAGGAAAAACTGGAGGGAGTATTGTGAAAGTTTGAATCAAAATACTCCCATCAAGGAGGTATGGAGGAAAGTAAACTGCTTCAAAAATCGCAAACAATCCAATAAATTGCCTATTGACCCGGACGAACCATGGATAACAGAGTTTTACCAAAAAATTTCTCCAGATTGGGTTCCGAATGATATTACCAACTCCATAGCCACTGTTTCTAGAGATAACCTTTGCTTAGATCGTCCGTTCTATCTATGGGAACTAAGAAGGGTCCTCAAACAAAATAACAATACTGCTCCTGGTAAAGACAATATATCTTATTCTATGATTTCTAACCTGACAAATGAACATAAAATCCATCTACTTCATATTCTAAATAATATTTGGCAGAAACAAGCACCAATTCCAGAAAGCTGGAAGGAGTATATTATAATACCTATAAGAAAACCTGGCAAACGTGATGACGATTACAATTCATATCGCCCAATATCTCTAGCTTCTTGTCTTCTTAAAACCCTGGAAAGACTAATTAAAAATAGATTAGAGCATTGGTTAGAATTTAATGACATTCTCCCACACTCCCAATTTGGTTTTCGCAAGTTTAAATCCACGCAAGATGCCATAACTGCTCTCGTAACAACAGTTCAAGTCAATTTCACGGAAAACTCATCTACTGCAGCTGCATTTCTGGACGTATCATCTGCTTTTGATAATATAAATTTGGATATCCTTAAACAAAAGTTATTGTCAGTCGGGATACCTATAGGTATAACATCCTTTTTGAAAACTTTGTACTCAGAGAGATTGATTTACTTAAAAATCAATGAGAAATTTTTTTCTCCTCGACTGTCCAATATAGGCCTGCCGCAAGGAAGTATTTTAAGTCCACTTTTATATATTTTATATAATATAGATTTAGAAGTCATTGTTCCTATTAACACAAAAATACTACAATTTGCAGATGATGTGGTACTCTATTCATCAGACAAATCAATCGATGTTTCTAAAAATAATTTAACAACAGCTATATCAACAATACATGCATATTATCAATCAAATGGATTAACATTATCAGAATCCAAAACAGAAATCTGCTTCTTTTCTAGAAAACATAGAATTCCAGAAGGATATATAAGTTGTGGTCAATTCAAATTTCCAATTAAAAACTGTATCAAATACCTGGGAACTTATTTAGACAGAAAACTTTTGTGGAAAGACCATATTCATCATATCATTAAAAAAACCGAAAAAACTATGAATATCCTAAGAGCTTTCTGTAAAACAAACTGGGGTGCAGATCCCAACATTAGTTTAATGTTTTATCGATCTATGATACGACCAGTTTTCGATTATAGCTGCCACTTGTATGGAAACGCATCGAACACCCATTTAACAAAAATTGAGGTACAGAAAAATAAGTGCCTACGCTTGTGCCTTGGGTATCTGAAATCTACACCAATTAATGTAATGGAAATTGAAGCTGTTGAACCGCCATTGAATTTACGGAGGCAGTATCTTACCGACAAATATATAGCTCGTACCATTAGCAGAGACCAAGTATTTCTTAAAGATATACACAATCTGGCTGTTTTAGATTTGACTAAAAGGTATTGGTTTAAGAAAAAATCTCCACTCGTGGCGGTAAGCTATAGAAATCTGTCTAAATTCAAAGAGGTACTTTATAAGGGTCATCTTCCACCAGTTTATACTGAAAAGCCTCATGTACTGTTCTCAATAAAAATCAAGACAGAATTTCTCAATGATGTCCAAGGCCCCATGTTTAACGCAGAAATTCAGAAGAAATGGCCTAATTATTATTATATATTTACTGATGGTTCAAAAAAAGGAAATAACACTGCTTGCGCAATATACCAACAGAATTCTGGACTACAGCATAAATATAAGTTACCTGATGAAGCCACCATCTACACATCCGAAATGCTGGGTTTAAAGTTTGCTCTTTCTCACGCTTTGACAAACGAAATGAAGAACTGTGTAATATTTACAGACAGTAAAAGTGCAGTAGAAAGATTAGGTATAACAAATAAATCCAAGCAATTGACTCATCTAGATATAGAGATTTTAAAATTGTACTACGAGGTTTCAAAGCTCGGAGGAGAAGTTGTTATCGCATGGATCAAAGGCCATTCTGGGATAATGGGTAATATAATAGCAGATGCTCTGGCAAAAGAAGCATTATCAAGCGGAGAAACCATAGACAACAATATTTTACCGGTATCAGATATAGATGTATATAATAAACATCGGCTCAAATTAAAATGGCAAGCCAATTATACGGAATCCGAAAGTCAGTCATCATTTAAATATTGGCAACCCACACTTCTTAAAAAAAGGTGGTTTCATTCAGAGTCCAACAGAAGTTTTATTAAAACTATTAATAGACTAAGGTCAAATCATGCTCTAACACCTTCAAGAATGTACAAAATGAATTTAGTAGACACTCCAAACTGTACTTGTGGTAAATATGGAGATTTAACACATATCCTGTTAGAATGTGTAAACCAACAAGGAAATATTACGTGTTTATATGAAAATTTACGAAAACTAAATGTCTGTTTCCCATTTCACATAAATGAATTAATTTTCTCTGGAAACGTAGAAATCTATAATTGTATTTATCAGTTAATAAGAAATTGTAAATATAAACTTTAAACAATATAATTTACTAACCATAGAATTAAGATGAAACTTGTAAGCAATTTGCGAACTCCAATCATGTAATAAACCTTTTAATACGAAAAAAAAAAAATAATAAAAAAAATAAAAAAAAAAATATATAAAAAAAAAACAAACAAAAAAAAAAAAATGTAAAACAAAATTATTACAAAAGATGACCAAAACAAAATAAAAAATATATATAAAGAAAAATAAGAAAATAAAAAGAAAAAATAAAAAAAAATATTAAAAAAAAAAAATAATATAAATAAAAATAAAAATAAAAAAAAAAATAAAAAGAAAAATTAAAACTCACATTTAGTACTAACTCAAACTCTGATTGTTGTTCTGTGAATACAAATTACAAAATAGTCTGGTCAATTGGCTATGCCAAGGCCATAAAAAAAAAAAAAAAAAAAAAAAAAAAAAAAAAAAAAAAAAAAAAAAAAAAAATAAAATGCAGCTTATAATAATTTTTGCCTTCTTTTATAAATTTCAAACACAAACAAAAAATTATATTACCACTTCGTTAGAAAAGTTGATTGACAGAAAGTAGGGAGACTAAACTGAAGTTTGCACAGATGACATAGGACGTAAGCCTATGATAAAATTAGCTTTTCTGTCAACATAGAACAGAATATTTAGTGTACTGGACAGAAAGAGAGAAGGCAAATATTTATTCTACCGGTAAGAAAGAAATTTATTCTACCGATCTGAAGGCAGGAATTATTAAATTAATAAAGAAATTAAAATAGAATAATTATTTAAATATAAATTAATAAAGATGTGACGTTTATAACGTTACACAATTTAAACTAAATCTTCTTCTTACGATACCTATCCATTCCGGATGTTGGCCATAAGCATGGCTCTCCTAACTTTGCTGTAAGCTCTTCAGAATAGTCCGATTGTAGACACATTAATCCACTTTCTCAGGTTTTGAAGCCATGATATTCATCTTCTCTCTGGCCCTCCCTTTCCAAATACCTTGCCCTAAAGAATGAGTTACAACAAGCAATATTTCTGTTCATTTCCCATAACATCACCAAGATATTCTAATTTGCCCTCTTTAATTATGTTAATAATCTCCCATTTCTTTTCCATTCGATGTAGGACCCCAACATTACTCACATGATCCATCCATTAAATTTTTAAAATGCGTCTGTAATACCACATTTTGAAGGTCTGGGTCTGAAGGTCTATTTAATATATTAATATATATATATAATCCACAATTATTGTAGTTTAAAATAAGTTTATTAACGTTTTAAACTTCACTTAATAATAATAATTAATTAATAATAATCAAATTTAATTTAGTAATTTCCACTGACACAACCAATAACAAAATCTTTGGTTCTACATATTTTTACATAATTTGTACAAAAAACCTTTTTTGGGAACGATTTTCGGAGTGGAAATCGAGACGTTAAATAATAGTTAATTAAAAATGTGCTTTTCATCACAATTACAACCAATAATTGTGGTTAATCCTATGAAAACATAAGATTTAACTTTTACAATGTTGTTTCCATTTTTTAAATATTCTTAAGAGTTCTGATTTTGACTTTGCGGTCAATGCTATAACGTCTGCAAAAGCGATAACTTATTGTCTTGTAGTATATTATACCATCTATATCTACACTACTTTGACGTAGGATAGCTTCTAGGATAAGGCTAAATAAAGCTGTGAACAATAGATATCCTTATCTTAATCCATTTCTTACCGTAAAAGACTTTTATAACCTTCCTTCCAGGTTATAGCTTTTCACCTTTCTTGAATATTTCGGCCGTTATACGTTTTCCTCCTGGACACTTGTTATCCTTCAGCTGCTTTAGTATTTTCTCTATCTCGTGATTTGACGGTCTGTTTATTTCGGCATCATTATTGCTTTGCTCCGTTATGGTTTGTGATTATATTTTATTGGTATTTTTCTCTGGGTTTAGCAGTCCCTCAAAGCATTCTGTGGACCTCTTTAGTTTTTTTGGTAAGTCGCCTATTAACGCGTCTAAACTTCTGATTGATTTGCACGACATTATTATTTGTTAACCATCCAAGCTATCTGCAAAATTTACTGCGCCGTTGGTATATCTAATGTTCTTTAGATGCACTCTGTTGAGTAATGCGCTTTCCTGTAGTTCTCCCACTGCTTGTTTGAAGATATGTTCAGAGTACATGTTAACACCGGAGACAGAATGCATCATTGTTTTACTCCTTTATCTATGGAGATTTCTTCTGTCAACTGGTCATCCAGTTTAATGTTGGCAATTTGGTTGTAATATAAATTATATATTATCCTTAAGTCTCTATCATCCAAGCCCGCTTCTTTTAATATGGTGATGAGCTTTATCCACAACAAAAATAAATTTTTGTAGTGGATAAAACAAATACATACATCACTTGACATATCTAAACCTCTGCATGAGCAGTTGTATATCGAATAGCCCTTCTGGTGTGACAATTTTATGACAAAAATTGTTCTTCGATTTTTGTATAAATTATGCTTTTATCACTTTTAAAAATGTTTTAAGTGGCTCATTAGGCTAATTATCCTGTAGTCTTCGCATATTTTTGCTTTTAATTTTTTAGAGTTACGAAGGTCAACTTTAATCAGTTTGGGGGATTTTTTCAGTTACAAAGTATTTTCTTAAATATAGTTGTTATCCATTATATTCCCTGTTCATTGATAAGTTTGAAGACTCTGAGACAAAAAAGTTTTGCAGTATTAGGCACTACAGTTTTACCATTTTTATTTTATCGTTTATTTAATATCCGATTAAATATTCGAATAATCAATTAACGATTTTATCTAATAACTGACGTGACTTCTTCGATGGTAATACGATAGGCCTTTTTGGCATTCCATATGTTAAATGATATTCTTGCCTTTCATCTGCAAAAGTTACGTTCACATATTTCTTTCAAGTGTCTAGTCTGTCTTCCAGACTGAATAGTGGTGTGCCCTGGTTGTCTGCCAAATAAACAACTCTTCTAGGTTTTTATACTTCTGCAGCTTCTTTAACTTTTTTGTGCTATTTAATGAATCATATTTATATTGCAACAGCTGTATTTCCGCACATTGATCTCTTTGTCATGTAAATGTTAGCTATTCTAATTGCTTTTTTGATCTCTTTGTCTATTCTTTTGTATATATCGTGTCCTGAACTTTCGCCTCTCCATCATATTTAAAATCTCATTTGTCATCCACGATTTTTTTTTTCATTTATGGTGGTTGCAGCAATTTCTCTGATACATACGTAGTTTTTATTTACATTACTTCATTTGCGTGTCATTATCAGAGAGCATAGTAAATACAGCATTCAGTCATTTAACACTATTTTATTATAGACTAGAGAACTGAGGATTTTTTCCGAACATTCGTTGATACAGGTATCTAACAGCTGCTTTTGATAAATTTGGTGATAGCAATATGTAATAAAGAAAATATGAAAAAGATTGAACGTCATTTTTTACTTATAAACAATATATTAAACAATTTAAGATCGCTATTTGATTTTAAATACTAAATGTGAGGATCAGTAAAAAATATGGAAAAGTGACACTAATTTACTAAAAAAGCATAGAAAATCATCTAAAATGAGGATTTGCAAAGTTATTTTTGTTAGTCTGTTACTTAGTTATTGCAAAAATAACTTCAAAAGATAATTTTTTGAAAATTATTAATATTTTTCTAAAAATACATAAAAAACTTTGATTTTGCTTAAAAATAAATCATCGATTTCACGGCAAAATTTTTCGCAGATATCTGAAGCTTTTAAAGTATTGGTTACTAAATGACGAATAGATGAAAAAGTACTCGTATTTTTACCTTGCGTTTTTTTTAAACAATAATTTATGGTCACAATTTGATTTTTTGTCTTTAAGTTTTTTCCCTTATATGTTACATAAACAATATTTATATAATTTTTTTATATCAAGAATATCTTTATTTTCCCTTTTTTTAAATTAAAATTGATAAATAATTTACGGAGATATTTGCAAAAAAGCAGTCTTTTTGCAATAATTTATAAATTTTATTAATTTTTTTATTAACAAAATAAAATGTTATTAATACGTTTGGGAGGAAATTACACACAAATTTAAAAGACAGTAATTCCTGGATGTTCAAATGTATTATTAATATTTTATTTTGTTAATAAAAAAATTAATAAAATTTATAAATAAGTGCAAAAAAACTGCTTTTTTGCAAATATCTCCGTAAATTATTTATCAATTTTAATTTAAAAAACGGGAAAATTAAGAGATTCTTGATATAAAAAAATTATTGTTTATTGTATTTAAGTAAAATTACTTAAATATTGTTTATGTAAAATATAAGGGAAAAAACTTATAGACAAAAAATCAAATTGTAACCATAAATTATTGTTTAAAAAAAAACGCAAGGTAAAAATACGAGTACTTTTTTATCTATTCATCTTCTAGTAACCCCCACCTATGTCTTAAAAGCTTCAGATATCTGCGAAAAAATTTTCGACCTTTTTTTAACCAGACTGGGCTACACGTATATTCAGCTTTAAAAATTTTAAAAAGTTTTACTCAGTAATTATTGCAAAATTAAAGTTGTTTATTCCAAAACGCTTTTATGTACAACGTTATTATGCGTAAACTTTTGTGTCTACATGAATACTGAAGGAACCAGATTAAAGATCAAATTAAATCATATAACGAATAAAAATTTTATGCTAAATATTGTAAAATAGGTTGGCAAAATTTTTGTGATTTTAAGCTTATAAAGAATTAAAATATCTTAGACGCGATAAATTGTAGAAAATTAATTTGTTTGTATTCGTTTATGTTGGCATTTTTTCAGGAATTCCAAAAAATGCATGTTTTACCACCCTTAAAACCCCAGATGGCTATGTTTATAAACAATAAGCAATTTAAAAAAATCATTTATAGTTATTTAACCAACAAGTGTATTAATAAAGGCGATTAACAATTAAGATATATTAACGCGCGAGCGAAGCGAGTGCGTTAATGTTCGAGATTGTTAATCGCCATTTTAATTCACGAGTTCGTTACAAAAATTTTCCGTCGACCGTACTTTTCAGAAATAAAAATATCTTAGTTTAAATTTTTATTTACTTAACGATAAATAATGACATACAATGACAGACAGTACTTACAGCGGCTACTTCATTTTAAATAATTTTTTAGTGGGAATATAAATAGGTATGTTTGGTTGCCTACGCAACAGGTAACTGCCAATCACAGAGCGTTAAATGTGCTTAAATTAATTTATACAAGCAATGTATGTTGTATTGCCCATAATGAAATCGTTCATTAATAGAAAATCATTCATTAATAGGGGTCATTAATCAATGATTTTGAGGGTGTTAAAATTAATCATAAATGGACGGTCGACGGAAAAAATATTAAAAGTTCAAGTTTGGACAAAAGAGTTACTTACATACCAAGGGTATTAAATAGATGTTTATGTCCAAAGGGCGACGATATTACAAACCCGAGTGCCTCTGGCCCGAGGGTTTGTAAGTCGCCCGAGGGCATATACATCTATTAATACCCGCGGTCATACAAACTTTTATGTCATACTAGTTCGTTATTGCATCTACAAATAAATATGTTCTAATAATTCTGAAAATTCGATTTCATTTTGACAACATGTTTACTAGTAGACATTCTATCGTCCGTGTTATGTTGCTACGGTACGGAAATGTCAAACGTGTCAAACTAAAACCGTCAAAATGCAAGATATTTTTGAGAGTTCTAACTAAACTTTAAAAAAAGCGGAAAAAGCAACGCCAAAGTTACTACCACATAGGTCAAGAGATGCCTACGACAAGGAATATGAAAAATTGCAGCACTGGATGACAGAAAACCATGTAGAACACATTAGTAAAACTGTGCTACTTGTATACTTTGCCAATCTCGCCGAAACCTTTTCTCCGAGTTCCCTGTGGTCTTAATATTCAATGGTAAAGAGAACATTAATCGTAAATAAGAATATTAACATTGTCTGTTTGAAATGTTGTTAAATAAAGATGTTTTTAATAAGTTATATTTTTGTTTGTTTTCTTTACGACCGCGCGGGTCATAAAGTACACTTTATGCCCGCGCGGGCACAAATTACACTATTACGTCATTGGTAACTAAGCAATAAAAAGACAATAATAAACTAGTATGACATAAAAAAATATAAAAACGATTCATTTAAAAATGAGCCATTGTTACAGGTCCAAAGAATTCAGAATAAATTATTGAAATAAAGTTTTATTATTTTAAGTTTGACTAAATAATTGTTAACAACTCCACAAGATTTCATTGAAAATTAATGCATTCCCAAGTCTTATTTTGTCTCTGAGATGATCTATTCGTTCTTTTCTTGATTTTGTACAGCCTAAAACAAAAATAAGTATAAATTTAAATGAATAATAAACTTTGAATTAAAAATAAACAAACCAAAAAGCGTATTTCTTATTTTAAAGGTTAATGTCAAAAATAGCTTGACAGAATTCTTCTTCTTGTATTTTTAAACAGATCTCAATACTACTAGTAGAGCCATTGTTACAGGTCCAAAGAATTCAGAATAAATTATTAAAATAAAGTTTTATTATTTTAATTTTGGCTAAATAATTGTTAACAACTCCACAAGATTTCATTGAAAATTAATGCATTCCCAAGTCTTATTTTGTCTCTGAGATGATCTATTCGTTCTTTCCTTGATTTTGTACAGCCTAAAACAAACATAAGTATAAATTTAAACGAATAATAAACTTTGAATTAAAAATAAACAAACCAAAAAGTCTATTTCTGATTTTAAAGGTTAATGTCAAAAATAGCTTGACAGAATTCTTCTTCTTGTATTTTTAAACAGATCTCAATCCTACTAGTAGAGCCATTGTTACAGGTCCAAAGAATTCAGAATAAATTATTGAAATAAAGTTTTATTATTTTAATTTTGGCTAAATAATTGTTAACAACTCCACAAGATTTCATTGAAAATTAATGCATTCCCAAGTCTTATTTTGTCTCTGAGATGATCTATTCGTTCTTTCCTTGATTTGGTACAGCCTAAAACAAAAATAAGTATAAATTTAAATGAATAATAAACTTTGAATTAAAAATAAACAAACCAAAAAGCCTATTTCTTATTTTAAAGGTTAATGTCAAAAATAGCTTGACAGAATTCTTCTTCTTGTATTTTTAAACAGATCTCAATCCTATTAGTAGTAGTGTGGATTTGTTTTCTAAAACTAAAAGAAACTCGATTTTATAAACTAATTTCGTATTAGAAACACTTTAAGGCCACATTTGAACAATGGTAGGTTTTCTTTTGGAAAAAAATAAATAACTACTTACGTTTTAAACTTAATAACGTTTTTTTATGCCTTTTATTTTTACTCTGTGATTTAATCTCAAACCATTTTGATCATCTTTTCAACTTATATTTATAATCTCGCGACTCCTTAAGGGATTGGCTATCAGTTTTCCATATTAGTTAGAATCGGATGTTATCCAATTGTCCATAAGAGAGAAAGAACCTAAAACGTCGGATTATTAAAGGAAATAATAATAATAAATATTAAGTACTCACGTGGGATCGAGTCTCCAGAAATCAACAAGATAGACTTTCTAACAGCTAAGTGGAAATTTATTCTTAATTTTGGTAGAATCGAACATAACACTAAATTTCTCAATTTTTTTAGTACGACACTGTAATTAGAACCCCACTGTAGTGGTTATAATAAGAACTTGTTAATTAACCTGTTCACTTTATTGTTCAACTATTGATTTTAAATTAATTTAAAAAAGAAATCTTTAATAAAGACAAAAGTAGCAATCGAAGAATATATTGATTTATTGATAATCATTCCTTTACCCACTTCCCTGAGGGCTCTCCGAAAGAGCGTTTTCAAATACATATCACCATCCATGAAGTGCCAAAGATAAAAGGTTTAAAAGCGAAAAAATTGTTCTATTTCAAAAAGTGAATACATAAATTCAAATTTCTTAAAGTTGCAATATGTCTGGTTTTAATTACCGAAAATTAATGGTTCTTTTAACTTGGGGTACCTCGTGGCATAGATAAAAAAAATGCATTTAGTAGATTTGTAAATTGTTTATTATTATTAGTAGAAAAAATTATAAAATAATAAGCAACTTAAATATTTATGTATTAATAGTTATAAATAATTTGTTTTACCAATAAATTTTTTAAAAATTAATTTTTTTGTAAACATCAAATCTATACGTGTTAATATTTCTTGAATTATGCTTATTATTTTTACAATTACTTTTTCTCGAAAACATTAAAATATATTTTACACAAGGTATTTATTATAAACTTTTAGCAAAGGCAAAAAGCCATTTGCACAATCACTTTTATGAGATACCCCAAAATAAGGTTCAAGAGTCGCCCAGGCGAAAAATTTTTTTTAAACAAATTGAAACGATCAATTTTTTCGATCCGGACGACTTTTTTTTAAATTTTTTGGACCATTCTGAAAAAAGTCGGTCTTCTATAATTTTTCTGTAAACTTCATCGTTTTAGAGTTATAAACAATTTAGAATTGAAAAAAAAAGTTTCAAAAACACAACTAAAAAATGATATTTTTGAATTCACTAAGAACCTAAATTTAAGTTTAAACCTTGTTATATCATTTCCTGATAAGTATTTTGGGCTTATTAATTTTTAACATTGTTTGTTAATCGTTAATGAAGCACTTATGACAGGACGGGTGCTCATGCTGCGGCGTGTATAAGAGACAGAAACCAGATCTATGACACAAATTTTTGCTGGTTTGAATTTTCATTGTACAAATGACCACCCACCCTGCCATGTGCGATTTATTAGGTTCATTTTTTTTAGGTTTTTACATTACGGACATTGGAAGTTATATAACATTACTTCGGGACTTGAGTCCCTTAAAGTCTGTGTTTCGAACAAAGAGCCATTAACTTAAGTTGATGTCTCTCTGTTCGAAATATGTGTGTGCTCGGACACTCAGCCGCCAATTTGGCAAAATTTTGTTCTCCTTTTCGGCGCCGGTTGAACATCCGAAAGTTCTGGCCACCGAGCCCATGCTTGTCGCAAATAACCTCGATGTTTAAACCTCGCGAAAAGGTCTACATATGACCTGCCTGAAGGGCCTAAACCTAAGTGGATTATATAAAAGGCCTTTTATATTTAATTTAAAACGAGTTTATGTAATTAACACGTATCAGTATTCAAGTGATTAACTATTAACTAATTTATTAACAGAAGGTAGGATATTTTTTGCCAACCCTCTTGCCAAAGTCTCACACAATGTATTCTAATAATACGCGACTTAAGGCCGTATATTCGCCGGTCTTCCTTTTTGGACATCAGTCGTAGCTTGTCAACTCTTTTAGTTTCCTATTCGGGTGATTTCTAAGGCTATTAAAGATCTCATATTATGTTCCTGTATACATACCTTAGCAGTACGTATTTAGGTATTATTATGGCATCTCTAATCATTTGGTTTTGCGCTGTTTGTATCTTTTTTTGTATTGGATTTGCATGTGTGTCCTCATGCTGCTGAGGCATATTCTAGTATTGGCAGGATTATACTATTTGTTGTTATTCTGATCTTTGTCTTAAATCTCAGTTTGATTTTTATACCTATCATTGTAGAGACTTGACTTCTTAGTGCTTTTGATTTGTAGACCACTTGATTCACAGGTTCTCTGAATGTCAGTTTCTTGTCAAGTGTTACTCCTTAGTATTTTGCTTCGCTGGTCCATAAGAGTGTTGGCTATTAATTATTTCCCTGTTTGGTGTACCAAACGGCCTGTGTTGTCTCCGGGTTTAGTGCAATTTTCAACTTTATACACCATCTTTGGAGTCTATTTAGGGCACTTTGAAGGTGATTGGTCCCTAAGTCCCGGTTTCTGCTGCTAGCTGCTATGGCAGTGTCGTCAGCATACAGGCGTACCAACAATCTGGGTTCAGTTGGTGTATCCGCTGTGTATATGGTATACAGATAAGGCCACAGCACCGCTCCCTGCGACACATCTGCCACCAAGGTTTCGACTTCGTACAGGGTTGACCCTATACGAACGTCCTGTTGGCTAGGTATGATGCAAGTAGACAAGTGATTGCTCCACTGTAACCATATTCATGCATTTTGTACAGCAGTCCTTCATACCAACTCGGTCAAAAGCCTGACTGACGTCAAGAAAGGTAGTTGCTGTGTACATTTTCTTATTAAACCTTTTAGTTATGTGTTCGGTCAATTGTAAAACCTGTAGCTTGCAAAAGAGGTCTGTTCTAACCAAACCTTGCTTTGCAAACCTGCAAACCCAAACTTTGCTGCCGGAATAGTACCTATGGTTTCTGATTCCTCCTTGATTCTGGTTAGTATGACTCATTTGACTAGTTTGCCATCTGTCCGGGAAGTATCTTAGTCTCATCATGCTGTTTATTATGTTTGTTATATAAACTATAAGTTTAGCAGCCACATTCTTGAGCACTTTGTTAGTGATGTCATACGGTCCTGAAGCTTTCTTCGCGTTTGTCATTTTTATCAGCTGTTTGATTTTTTCGGGGAAGTTATATATTATCCCTATTCTAACCCTTTTTTACTTAGGCTTCTGGCTCTTCTTTCCATCTCTTCTGTGAGATGGAAGTCTAGGTCTTCATTGGGGTAGAAGTTGTTTCTACATGCCATTTTCAGCATATCCTTACATCTTATACCTGATTCATACTATAGGTTAACTGTATTATATATCCTTCGTGGTCTTAGTTGAATGCTGTTGTTTATTTCACAAAACAAAATAGCGAAGATTAATATAATACGGAACTAATTTGTCCTTGTGTTAATAGCATGCACGCCATTTTATATATCGAAGATAAAAATAAAATACTTTAATCATTTTAACAAAACCGATAATAAGATAATTAACAAACTCAAGCTTTAGTAAAATAGAATAATACTTACTTATACAAATTGGCAGTTAGAATTTGCCATTTTCTTTTATAGTGCGAGTTTGTTGACATATTGCGTTAAATACATTAAGATTTATAAAGCTCCTGATATGTAAAATTATTGAAAAGCAAATAATTATCTACGTAATGAATCTATTATTGATATCATTATCTTTGTTGACAACAATCGCAGCTGCAAGAAAGAATTAAGACATGATTATAAATTATCATACACAAATGGTAAACAATGTACATAAACTATAAAAGGAATGTATGTTACAGAACTGAA